>NC_066567.1:2784474-2826974 GCF_024679095.1 Eriocheir sinensis | reverse complement strand
TCCCTCCCTCTCCCTCCTTCCCATCCTCTCTCCTGCCCTTAGCCATATATCATCTGTTCCTCTCTTCCTTTCTCGCTTCCTCTCCCCCCCTCTCTCCTCCTCCTCCTCTTCCTCTCTCCTCCTCTTCCTCCCTCCTTCCTTTCCTCCTCCTCCAGGCAACAGGTGTCAATTTAACTCTCTCAAGCTGGGATGGAGAGAAGGAACGGATGGAGAGGGAAAGAGAAGGAAAGAAGGAAGGAGGAGAGGAAGGAAGGAAGGAAAAAGGGGAGACGATTGAAATATGTCTGTATCTTTCTTTCATTTTCTGTCTATCTATCTTTCTATTTTGTTTCTTTATATGCCTCTGTCTGTCTGCCTGTCTATCTATCTATCTATCTATCTATCTATCTATCTATCTATCTATCTATCTATCTATCTATCCTGTCCCATCCCTTTCCTTTCCTTCCCTTCATTTTCCCCATCCATTCCCTATTCCCTTCCCTTCCTGTCCATTCCCTTTTCCTTCTTTTTCCTCCTTCCTTCCTTCCTTCCCGTCTTTCCCTCCTCATCTCCCCCTCTTCCCTTTCCTTTTCTTCCATTATGTTCCTCCTTCCTTCATTTCTACTCTCCTTCCCTTTTCCATTCTCTTCCTTCTTCCTGTCTTTTCCTTCTCTTCTTCCTTCTCCTTCCCTCTTCCCTTCCCTTTCCTTCCATTATATTCCTCATTCCTTCATTTCTACTCTCCTCCCTTTATCCATACTCTTCCTTCTTTCCTTCTTCCTGTCTTTTCCTTCTCTTCTTCTTTTTCCTTCCCTCTCTCTTCCCCTTCCCTCCTCCCCTTCCCTCTGTTCCTCCCCTTTCCTCCACACTAAGCACCTGTCTATATACTAATTGAAAGGAATTAGAATACCTGACCCGTATCTTCCCTTCCTTCCTTCCCACCTTCCTTCCTTCCTTCCTTCCTTCCATTCCTTCCTTTCTTCTTTCCTTTGTTTCATCTCTCTTTCCTTCCTTTGATAATTTCTCTCTTCCTGCCTCCCGTTTTTCGTCCCTCTCTTCCTTCCTTCCTTCTTTCTTTCCTTCCTTCCTTCCTTCCTTTCGTTCCTTCCTTCCTTCGTTCCTTCCCTCCTTCCTTCCTTCCTTCCTGCATTTTTTCCTTTCTTCTTTCCATCCATCCTCACTTTGTTCCTTCCTTCCCTCCCTTCTTTCTTTTTTCCTTCCTTCCCTCTTTCCTTCCCTCTTTCTTTCCTTTCTCCCTTCCTTTCTTCCTTCCCTCAATCCTTCCATCCTTCCTTCCTTCATTACATCCATCCATCCTTCCATCCTTCTTTCCTTCCTTCATTACATCCTTCCTTCCTTCCCTCCTTCCTTCCTTCCTTCCTTTCTTTCTTTCTTTCTTTCTTTCTTTCTTTTTTCTTTCTTTCTTTCTTCCTTCCTTCATTACATCCATCCTTCCTTCCTTCCTTCCTTCCTTCCTTCCTTCCTTCCTTCCTTCCTTCCTTCCTTTCTTTCTTTCTTTCTTTCTTTCTTTCTTCCCATCAATCCTTCCTTCCTCTCTTCCTCCTCCCTCCCTTCACACAGAGAAATACAACCCTTCCTTCCTTCCTTCCTTCCTTCCTTCCCATCAACACTTCCTCCCATCCTTCCCTTCCTTCCCATCAACACTTCCTCCCATCCTTCCCTTCCTTCCCATCAATCCTCCCTTCCTCCTCCCTTCCTTCACACCGAGTAATACAATAATGAGCAAGGTAATGAAGTAATGTAGCTCACCTGTCCCAATGTTCACCTGCACACGTTAATGAGCTACTACGCACCTGATTCCCCCTTCACCTGTTCCCCTCATTTACCTGCTTGTTCACTAATTAACTTATGACTTGCACCTGTCCCCTGTGTGTGTGTGTGTGTGTGTGTGTGTGCTTCTATTATTGTACAGAGAATAGGAGGGAAAAAAAGGAGGGAGAGAAAGGGAAAGGAAAGTGAGGGAAGGGAAGAAGGGAAAGAAAAGTAAGGGAAGGAGGAAGGGAGGGAGTTAAGGAAAGAGAAGGGAACATGGAAACATGGAAATGCAGGCAACAGAAAGCCTATTGGCTCATTACGAGGTCGCCCGCTTTGGTGATTTAATCTGCTCGACAGCCACTTGGGGCTTGAGGAGCAGATGAAAGCACCTCGATATTGAGGAGCAGATGAAAGCACCTCGATGTTCAGTTTACTCCCGACGCAGCGAAATGACGGTCGATTCTATATTTGAAGGAGTTGATGGTATTCGCATTTACTACTTCTGAGGGAAGATTGTTCCAGTGGCGGATGACTCGGTTTGAAAAGAAACTCCTTCCAATGTCTGTGTTACATCGACTCGGCTGAATGGGTTAACTGTTATTTCTAGTTCTTGAGTTGGTTTGCAGTTCAAAGAATTTGGAGTAATCGACGTTATTGAACTTTTTCAGATACTTGAAGACTGGAATCATATCCTCTCGTAGGCGTCTTTTCTCCAATGTAAAGAGATTGAGTCGTTTGAGTCGTTCCTCGTACGGTTGAGCCCTTAAGGAGGAAGGGAGGGAGGGAAAGGAAAGTAAGGAAAGGGGGAAGGGAGGGAAAGGAAAGGAAAAGAAGGGGGAAGAGAGGAAAATAAAGGAAAGGGAAATAATAAGGAAGGAAGGGAGATAGAGGAAAATGAGGAAATAGGGAGAGGGAGAGAAGGAAAGAAAAGCGAGGGTAGGAAAGAGGGAGGGAAAGGAGAAGAAGAGAAGGAGGAAGGGAGGGAGGGAGAGGAAAATGAGGAAAGGATGGAAAGAGAGAGGGAAAGAAAAGGGAGAGAAAGAATGATGGTGGGAGGGAAAGGAAAATGAGGAAAGGAGGGAGAGAGGGAAAGGAAAGTGAAGGAAGGAAAGAGGGAGGGAGGGAAAGGAAAGGGAGATAAGGAGGAGGGAGGGAGAGAGGATGGAAGGAAGAAAATTAATAGAGGAAAAGGGAGGAAGGATTGGATATGGGGAAGAAAGGGAAGGAGGTATGGAGGAAAGTTGTGGCAGAAGGGAGGTAACGGAGGAAAAAAGTGAGGAGAGGGAAGGAAGAGAGAGAGAGAGGAAAAACGGGATGGAAAGAGGAAAAGAAAGAGAGGAATGGAGAAAAGGATGGAGAGAAGAAGAAAATGGAGGAAAAATTAGAGGAGAGATGGAGAGAAGAGGAATGGAGGAAAGACTGAACAGAGGGAAAGGATAAAGGGAGGGAAAGGAAGAGAGGGATGGAGAAGATAGGATTGCATGGAGGAAAAACGATATGGAGGGAGGAAAAAGAAGAGGAAAGACGAAATAGAAGGAGGAAAAGTGAGGGAAAGGAAGGGATCGATGGAGAGAAGAGGGATGACTGGGGAGAGGAGAGAAAAGGGAGGGAGGAAAGGGGGAGGAGAAAGGGATGGGGTAACTGTGCTAATGTAGATTCGGTTGTTAGGCTAGGAATGAGATTAACCCTTGATTATGAGGTGGAGGAAGGGAGGAAGAGAAGGAGGGAGAGAAGGAGGGAGGGAGGTATTGGAAGGAGGGGAAGTGAGAGAAGGAAAAGAACTGGATATATTGACGAAGGGAGGAAAGTGAGGAAAGGTGGGAGATAAAGAGGCAGAGAGGGACTGGAGGGAGGGAAAGTGAGGGAGGGAGAGGAAAGCGAGGAAAGGAGGGAGATAAAGAGGAAGAGAGGGACTGGAGGGAGGGAAAGTGAGGAAAGGAGGGAGGGACTGGAGAGAAAGAGAAATAGAAACTTGAGGAAAGGGAGGGAAAGAGAAAGGGAGAGAAAAAGGAGGGACTGGAGAAATGGAGGAAAAGGAAAGTAGGGAAAGGAGAAAGTTAAAGAAAAATGAAAGAAGGAGGTAAGGAGGGAGGGAGAGGAAAGGAGGAAGGGAGAAGGGAAGGAAAGTGAGGAAAGGAAAGGAAGGGAGAGAAGGAATAGAGAAGGGACGAAGGGAGGGAATTGCAGATGTAGTGTAGTTAAGGACGAGTTACATGAGTTTGGTGGTGCTGATGGAGGGGGTGGTGGTGGTGGTGGTGGTGGTGGTGGTGGAGGGGGTGGTGGTGGTGGTGGTGATGATGGAGGGGGTGGTGCTGATGGAGGGGGTGGTGGTGGTGGTGGTGGTGGTGGTGGAGGGGGTGGTGGTGGTGGTGGTGGAGGGAATGGTGGTGATGATGGAGGTGGTGGTGGTGGAGGGGATGGTGGTGGAAGGGTGGTGGTGGTGGAGGGGTGGTGGTGGAGGGTGGTGGTGGTGGAGGGGTGGTGGTGGTGGAGGTGGTGGTGATGATGGAGGGGTGGTGGTGGTGGAGGGGTGGTGGTGGTGGAGGGTGGTGGTGGAGGGGTGGTGGTGGAAGGTGGTGGTGGTGGAGGGTGGTGGTGGTGATGATGGAGGGTGGTGGTGGTGGAGGGGGTGGTGGTGGAAGGGGTGGTGGTGGTGGAGGGGGTGGTGGTGATGATGGAGGGGGTGGTGGTGGTGGAGGGGGTGGTGGTGGAGGGGGTGGTGGTGGTGGAGGGGGTGGTGGTGGAGGGGGTGGTGGTGGTGGTGGTGGTGGTGGTGGTGGAGGGGGTGGTGGTGGTGGAGGGGGTGGTGGTGGAAGGGGTGGTGGTGGTGGAGGGGGTGGTGGTGGTGGAGGTGGTGGTGGAAGGGGTGGTGGTGGTGGTGGTGGTAGCCAGGGATGGAGTGGATACAAGAGTTGTGTGTTCGAATACGGATAGATCCTTCCACTTCCAACGAATACGAATACGAAGTCGACTACACTGAAATGGTTTTAATTCGAATAAAAATGCGAATACTTCTTGAACGTATTCATGAACACATTGATGAATACTTTTCATTGAAAAATACCTTCTTGACGTAACTGGGTATGGCACTGTTCTAAGGTTACGCAACAGTAAGATGAGCGCCTGACCAATGACTCGTGACTGGTTCCAGGATGCAGCACAGGGACAGCACACTCACCTTAAAGACGGCTGGTGTTTCTGATGACAAATTTTGAAGCATTCGTCAGATTATTCGCAGAATACGAACACTTTTCCCCTGTATTCGAATACGATTGAGAATACTTTGATTTCTATCAATAATTATTCGAATACGAATACTCGATCCCTGGTAGTGATGATGGTGATGATGGTTGTGATGGTGATGGCCGTGGTGATGATGATGATTGTGGTGGTGGTGGTGGTGACACGCTACACAGTTTTACACTTAACCTTTCTCTCCACCTGCCTGAAATCCCTCTTTATTCTCCTCCTCCTCCTCCTCCTCCTGCTGAACGAGGCAACTGGCAGTTACTGGCAAAAAAACTGCACGCGAGGAAGGGGCCACAGCAGCCCTTGACTACTCAAGCCGTAACCACGACGCGACACACAGGAACGGATGCGAACGTAAACACTCAGTAGAAGACACACTGCAACTCGGAACGCCAAGAACAACAGTCCTATCTCTGTCCTGTACACAAATGCGCGCAGCCTAATTCCAAAAAAGAGACGAACTCAGTGCGTATCCTGCCGCAGAAGAACCGGACGTCGTGGCGATTACTGAGACCTGGGCCAACTCCACGCGTCTAGTGTCTGAACTGTCACTCCCGGGATACGAAAACTTTCAGAAAAACCGGACGAATAAAAAGGGAGGAGGCGTCATTTGTTATTATAAGCACGCTATCTGCAATAAGAACAGAAAAACAGGACGCTGAGAAATACGATTCCGTCTGCGTAGAAATAACAACACATAATAAATAGAAAGAGAATAGCAGACTCATAGAAATGGCGGAGTATTCATTCCTCACTCAAGTTATAACTCAGCCAACAAGAGAAAACAACATCCTGGACCTGGTACTAGTGAGCGACCCTGACCCCATTCGTGACTGAAGTAGGAGAAAAACTAAGTGGTTGCGACCACCACATAGTCCGCTTCAGCGTCAGTGTTCAACACAGACTCATCGAAAATCCAACATTAATACCCGATTACCGAAAGGCTAACTTCAATTTAGCCCGCGAACTGCTGCCTCCTGCTGCGTGGGACCATATCAACGGCAACCCCAACATCAGTACAATGGAAGACACGTGGACCGTCTTCAGGGACAAGCTCCTGGAGGTGGAAAGGGCGACAGTTCCTATGAAATCCAGGCGAGTAAATGGTGCCGTGGATCCACCGTGGATGAGCATGGAGATCAAAAGGGCAATAAACTCAAAAAAGTGGAATTATGATCTGATGAGAGGAAGTGATACGGCCGACGCCCGTGTACAGCACCAAAATAGCCTCATAACTTGTCGAACTCTCATTCGGACTAGCAAACGCAACTATGAGAAACAAATAACGCGCGAAGTCAAAACCAATCCCAAAAAGCTCTTCACGTACATCAGAACAAAAAAGAAATTTAAACCAACATTGGCCCATTGACGGACGAGACCGGATCACAAACCCAGGACAGTACACACATAGCCAAAATCCTCAACAGTAACTTTGCGTTAGTATTTACGATCGAAGACAAAGAAAACATACCCGAATGCCCCGCTCCTCCGAGGGGGATTACGCCCCTGGAAATTGACGTAATATCCGCTCAAGACGTGAAAAAGTACTTGGACAAACTCGACACGAACAAGTCAACGGGACCTGACAACTTGTCACCGCGGTTGTTGAAAGAACTGAAACAGCAAATACTGCAGCCCCTCACACGCATATTTAACCGGTCGCTACAACTGAACAAAGTACCCGACGACTGGAAAACGGCGAACGTAACTCCGATCTACAAAAATGGAGATAAGAACGTTGCCCTAAACTATAGGCCTATAAGTTTAACATCAGTGGCAGGCAAAATCCTCGAGAAGATTATTTGAGACAAACTTGTCAATTTCCTAGAGGAAAACGATATAATTTCTGGCAAACAGCACGGTTTCCGAAATAAGCGTTCTTGCTTAACGAATCTACTGGACTTCTTCCCAGGCATATACGATGACTGGGATAATCACGTCCCAAGCGATGTCAATACCTGGACTTTCAGAAAGCCTTCGACAAGGTGCCGCACGAGCGGCTCCTTAAAAAACTAAAGGCAGGTACAGGAAGAAACCTGACTGCATGGATAAGAGATTGGCTCACCAACAGAAAACAGCGAGTTTTACTCAACGGGCAGGCTTCTGAGTGGCTGCCAGTCACTAGTGGGGTGCCCCAGGGGTCGGTGCTGGGACCCATTCTCTTTATCATATACATCAATGACTTGGAAGCGGGATTGAAATCCTCCCTATCAAAGTTTGCCGACGACACTAAAGTGGGCGGAAGGGCCCTCACGACTGCCGACTGTGAAGTCATCCAAAAGGACCTTGACCAGATCATCCAGTGGTCCGAAAAGTGGCAAATGTCGTTCAACGTTGACAAATGCAAAGTCATGCACTTTGGTTCCAGAAACAGTAACCATACATACAACATGCGTGGAAAACCTCTGCAGGTCGTGCAGGAGGAATCGGATCTTGGAGTCACTATCAGCAGTGACCTAAAACACGCAAAACACTGTAAAAAAGCATATAACAAAGCCAACACTATGCTCGGGTTTATATCAAGAAACTTCGAATGCAAGACGCCGGAAGTAATGTTATCCTTATATAACTCAATGGTAAGACCTCACCTCGAGTATGCGGTACAATTCTGGTCCCCTAATTACAGAAAAGACATTGAATTATTAGAAAGAATCCAGCGACGCGCTACGAAGATGATTCCACCCTTGAGAGCCCTGCCGTATGAAGAACGACTCAGGCGACTTAACCTCTTCACGCTGGAAAAGAGACGCCTACGGGGGGATATGATTCAGGTCTTCAAGTACCTAAAGAACTTCAGTAACGTCGACCACTCCAAGCTCTTTGAGCTACAGACCAACTCAAGAACTAGAAACAACGGCCTGCCCATTCAAGCAAAGCGATGCAACACAGACATTGGTAGGAGTTTCTTCTCTAACCGTGTCATTTGCCATTGGAACGACCTCCCTGCTGAAGTAGTAAGTGCGGAAACCATCAACTCCTTCAAAAATCGCATCGACCGTCACTTCGTGACAACAGGAGTAAACTGAAAATACGCACCGAAATGCCTTGAACTGTTCTGCGGGCACCCAGCGACCGCCAGGCAGATCACCGCTCTACAGCAGGCAACCTCGTAATGAGCCAATAGGCTTTCTGTTGC
The DNA here is from genome assembly GCF_024679095.1 of Eriocheir sinensis. Taxonomy (NCBI): domain Eukaryota; kingdom Metazoa; phylum Arthropoda; class Malacostraca; order Decapoda; family Varunidae; genus Eriocheir; species Eriocheir sinensis. The sequence goes on along the minus strand of NC_066567.1, from coordinate 2,818,834 downwards.
CTGTCATTCCATGTATCCATGTTTCCTCCTTCTCCTCCTTCTCCTCCTCCTCCTCCTCCTCCTCCTCCTCCTCCTCCTCCTCCTCCTCCTCCTCCTCCTCCTCCTATTACTGTTCCTTTAACTTTTATTCCCCATTCTCCTCTCTGTCTCACTCTATTTCCTCCTACCTCCTCATCTTCTCTCCTCCTCCTCCTCCCCCTCTTCCTCCTCCTTCTTCTCCTCCTGATCCTCCTCCTCCTCCTCCTCCTCCTCTTCCTTTTGTTTCCACCTTCCCTTTACTTCTTCCTTTCGTAAGTTTTTCCTTATTTTCTTTTTACTTCCCTCTTTCCCTCCCTTTCCTGTTCCGCTCAATCTTCCTTCCCTCTCTCCTTCCTTCCTTCCTTTCTTTCTTCCTTTCTCTCCCTTTCGTCCTTCCTTCCTTTCTCCCTCTCTCTTCTTTCTTTCCTCCCTCCTTCCTTTCCTTTCTCCCATCTTATCTCCCTTTTTGTCTTTATTTCTCTCTCCTTTTATTCCTTCCTTCCTTCCTTTCTTCCTTTCCTCTTTCCTTCCTTCCTTCCTTCCTTCCTTCGGTCATAGGAGTATCAGATGCATAATCTTCCTACAATCTTTCTCTTCCTTCCTCTGTTTCCTCCATGTTTTTTCTTTCCTCCTCTTCTTCCTCCTCTTCCTCTGCAGGCGATGCAGGAGGAAAAGGATCTTGAAGTCATTATCAGCAGTGACCTGAAACACGCGAATCACTGTAAAAAAAGCATACAACAAAGCCAACATTATGCTCGGGACATAGCGAGGAACTTCGAGTGTAAAACACCAGACGTGATGCTATCCTTGTATAATTCCATGGTAAGACCTCCTCGAGTATGCAGTACAGTTCTGGTCTCCTAGTTACAAAAAGGACATTGATTTACTGGAAAGGATTCAACGACGCACCACGAAGATGATTCCAACCTTAAGGGCTCAACCGTACGAGGAACGACTCAAGAGACTCAATCTCTTTACATTGGAGAAAAGACGCCTACGAGGGGATATGATTCAAGTCTTCAAGTATCTGAAAAAGTTCAATAACGTCGATTACTCCAAATTCTTTGAACTGCAAACCAACTCAAGAACTAGAAATAACGGTTTACCCATTCAGTGCAGTCGATGCAACACAGACATTGGAAGGAGTTTCTTTTCAAACCGAGTCATCCACAATTGGAACAATCTTCCCTCAGAAGTAGTAAATGCGAATACCATCAACTCCTTCAAATATAGAATCGACCGTCATTTCGCTGCGTCGGGAGTAAACTGAATAACGAGGTGCTTTCATCTGCTCCTCAATATCGAGGTGCTTTCATCTGCTCCTCAAGCCCCAAGTGGCTGTCGAGCAGATTAAATCACCAAAGAGGGCAACCTCGTAATGAGCCAATAGGCTTTCTGTTGCCTGCATTTCCATGTTTCCATGTTTCCTCTTCTTCCTCCTTCTCCTCCTGTTTTTTCTTTGTTTCTCTTATCTGTCCTTCTCTTTCTTCCTTCTCTCCTTCACCTTGTTATTGCTCTCTCTCTCTCTCTCTCTCTCTCTCTCTCTCTCTCTCTCTCTCTCTCTCTCTCTCTCTCTCTCTCTCTCTCTCTCTCTCTCTCTCTCTCTCTCTCTCTCTCTCTCTCTCTCTCTCTCTCTCTCTCTCTCTCTCTCTCTCTCTCTCTCTCTCTCTCTCTCTCTCTCTCTCTCTCTCTCTCTCTCTCTCTCTCTCTCCTCTTCGCTCCACCACCTCTTCATAACCTCATTTCATCCTTCCCTTCATCTCTTCATCACCTTTCTTCCTCCTCCTCCTCCTCCTCCTCCTCCTCCTCCTTCTCTTCCTCCTCCTCCTTTCCTCCTCTTTCGACTCCTTCTATTTCTACTCTATTGCTTATTCATCCTCCCCCAGTCTTCCTCCTGTTAGTCTTCTTCTTCTTCCTCCTCCTCCTCCTCCTCCTCCTCCTCCTCCTCCTCCTCCTCCCTCATTATTCTCATTAACCTTTACTACACACTTCCACCTGTACTAACAATTCTCTTCCCTTCCCTTTCGTTCCCCTCCTTCCCTTCCTTTCCCTTCCCTTCCCTTCCCTTCCCTTCCTTCCTTCCTTCCCTTCCTTCCTCCCCTCCTTTCCTTCCTCCTTCCTTCCCTTCCCTTCCCTTCCCCTCCCTTCCTCTCAGTTCTTTTCCTTTCCCTTCCCTTCCCTTTCTCCTTCCTTTTCATTTCTTTCCCTTTCCTTTCTCTTCCCTTTCCTTGCATTCCCTTCCTTTCTCTTTATTTCCTTTCCTTTCCCTTCCCTTTCTCCTTCCCTTTCCTTTCCCTTCATTTCCCATCCTTCCCTTCCTTTCTCTCTTCTTCCCTTTCCTTCCCTTCCTCATTCTTCCCCTGCCCTCCTCTTTTTTCCCTTTTCTTCCCTTTCCTCCCCTTTCTTTCTCTTTCCTTCCCTTTCCTTCCCCTTGTCTCTATTTTCTTTCTCTCTCCTTCCCTTCCTTCTCTTTCCTTCTCTGCCCACCCGTTCACATAATTCCCTTCCCGTCTCATTTACTTCTTATCCTTTCCTTTCCCTTCCATCCCATCATTTCTTCTGTTGTTTATTCTCTTTTTTTCCTCTCTGATTTCCTCACCTTCACTATTTTCCCTTTCCTTTGTTCTTCTTTTATTTTCTCTCCTTTCTCTTCCCTTTCCTTCCTTTCCTTTTCCTTTCCCTTCGTTTTTTGTGTTCGCTTCTTTCTCTCTTATCTTTCCCTTGTATCCTTCCTTTCTTCCTTTCTTTCTTTCTTTCTTTCTTTCTTTCTTTCTTCCTTCCTTCCTTCTTTCCATCCATACATCCATTCTTTCATTCCTTCCTAACATTCATTCTTTTCTTCTTTACTCCTTCCTTCCTTCCTTCCTTCCTTCCTTCTCTTCCATCTACCATCCTTTCCCTCCTTCCCCCCATCTCCCTCCCCTCCTCCCCTCCTCCCTCCCTCTCTTCCTCCCTTCCTCCCTCCTTCCTTCTCCCATCTCATCTCACCCTAACATTTGCCTCCCCTCCTCCCTCTCTCCCTCCCTTCCCTTCCTTCCTTCCTTCTCTCCCTCCCTCCCTCTCTCCCTCCCTATCTCCCTCCAACTCTATGACATTTTCTTCTCATCTATTCCCCTCATTTCTCCCTCCCTCCCTCCCTCCCTCCCTCCCTCTCACTTTAACATTTCCCTACCTCCTACTTCCTCCCTTCTCTCCTTCTTTACCACCCTCCCTCCCTTCCTTATATCCGCCCCATAACATTTCAGTCTCTCTCTCTCTCTCTCTCTCTCTCTCTCTCTCTCTCTCTCTCTCTCTCTCTCTCTCTCTCTCTCTCTCTCTCTCTCTCTCTCTCTCTCTCTCTCTCTCTCTCTCTCTCTCTCTCTCTCTCTCTCTTCTTTCTTTCTTTATTTATTTCTACATCTTACATATTGTAAATGTGTACATATATGTCGATGAGCGGCAACCCCGCCGCTGGGAGTGTCAGGGCCACCCTGCTGGCTGGTCGGGTCACATCACACACCCTACTCCCTACAGGGGGGAGTATAGCGGTGTGCGGTCAGCGTGGAGGTAGTGTCGTCTGGGCCCGCCGGAGCACAAGGGCGGCTCTCGCCTCCTCGTCCTGCGGGTCCTCGGTGGGCTGCTGTCCGAGCTGGGCCGTGGCGGGGCAGTACAGTGGACCAGGGGGCGATGAGCGACGGCTTCGCAGTGCTCACACCGCCGGCCCGCGAAGTCGTTCCTCATCTCCTGGAGCGTGCGGCTCTCTCTCTCTCTCTCTCTCTCTCTCCTCATTCCATAACAATCATCCCTCCCTCTCTCCCTCTCCTTTTCTCTCCCTCCCTCCCTCCCTATCATTCTCTCTCCCTCCCTACCTACCTCCCACCTGCTCCCTCACCCCCTCCCTCTTTATCTTTACTTTCCTCTCCCTCTCCCTCCCTTCCTCCCTCCCTCCCTCCCTCCAGGTAAAACTCTCCACTGGACGCGTTTCGCACCTTAATCACTTTAATTACCTGTGCTGAAGGTGCCTCGGGTTTACCTGTGGTGGGTGCGTGCTTGTGTCCGTGTGTGTGTGTGTGTGTGTTTGTGTGTGTGTGTGTGTGTGTGTGTAATTTATTTTTTATATGATTTTACTCTGTTTTTTCATTTTCATTTTTTTTCTCACGTTTGTTCGTCATCTTCTTCTTTGTCTTCTTCTTCTACCTCTTCATCTTATTATTCTTTTCTTCTTTTTCTTCTTCTTCTTTTCTTCTTTTCTTCTTCTCTCTCTCTCTCTCTCTCTCTCTCTCTCTCTCTCTCTCTCTCTCTCTCTCTCTTTAACCCTCAGACCTTAGGAACCTGATCTCTTTTACACGGAAGATCAGAGAGAGAGAGAGAGAGAGAGAGAGAGAGGGAGAGGGGGGGGGTTCCTTTGTCTCGGCTTGCGTATAGTTGAATAATTCTCAGGAGTCTAAGTTATCGATTCCGAGCCTCGTGACGCAACTCTCCCGCCGCCCTAACGACCTGAGGCTCCCTGATTGTCGTCCTTACCTGGTGTTGTTAGTGTTACCTGGTGTTGGTGATACTCCTCCTCTTTTTCTTTTTCTTCTCTTTTCCTTCTTCTCCTACTTCTTTTTCTGTTTGCCTTGTTTTTTGTCCTTGTTCTTGTTCTTTTTTTTTATATTTTCTTCTTTTTCTTGTTCTTGTTCTTGTTCTCGTTCTTGTTCTTCATCTTGTTCTTCTTGTTCTTGTTCTTCTTCTTCTTCCTATTACCTGTTATTATTGTCATTAGTCTGAGGTATTTTTATCCTTATTATTTGTTGTTTTTATTTTCCTTTTTTATTACTATTGTGTTGATTATTATTTGAGAAACTTACCTTGATTGTCGCCTCTTACCTGTATTATTAGTTTCATTATTATTATTACCTGTTATTATTGCCTTTAGTTTGAGGTATTTTTTGTATTTATGATTTGATGTTTTTATTTTTTGTTAGTGATTTGTTATTTTTATTATTCGTGTTATTATAGAGACGCCTTGATTGGCAACTTTACCTGTTATTATTGTCATTACTTCGAGTTATATTTGTTTTCGTTATTATTCTCTTTGTTTGTTATTTTTATTGGTCTTATTATTTTTGTGATTATCCTGAACGTATTATAATTGAAGCCTATCACCTGTGTTATTATCGTTATTAATGCCGGTGTTGCTGGTCATGTTATCTTTGTTATCATTATTATTGTTGTTATGTTGTTATCGTCACTCATTATCATCATCATTATTACTGTTTTCGTTTTATTATTATTATTATTATTATTATTATTATTATTATTATTATTATCATTATTATTATTATTATTATCGTTATTATTATTATTATTATTATTATTATTATTATTATTATTATTATTATTATTATTATTATTATTATTATTATTATTATCGTTATTATTATTATTATTATTATTATTATTATTATTATTATTATTATTATTATTATTATTATTATTATTATTATTATTATTATTATTAATATTATCGTTTTTTCCCCAGGACCGGGATCGAAGTAGTGCGTCGCGGGGCGTGGCGTCGGTGTTCGCCTCGCCACCAGAGGGCCAGGAAGAGGACGCGGGCCACCCCTTCATGGCCTTCGCTGCTGCGACCCGAAGAAGTGAGTACAGGCGTGACTTTTTTTTCTTTTTCTTCTGGCCAGTAGCGCCGGTAGGCTTTCTTGGTGGGGCCTGGCGGTCTGCCCCAGCCCGCTATGGCGCTCACAAGTGTTTATGGTGGCGCCATCTTGCTTGGCTCATGCTGCCCCACGGAGCTTGTCTTTGGTTTTCGTTAGAGAGTTTATCTAGAGTCCGGGTTGATGGGTGGTCTTCATCTAGAGTCCGGGTTGATGGGTGGTCTTCATCTAGAGTCCGGGTTGATGGGTGGTCTTTATCTAGAGTCCGGGTTGATGGGTGGTCTTCATCTAGAGTCCGGGTTGATGTGTGGTCTTCATCTAGAGTCCGGGTTGATGGGTGGTCTTCATCTAGAGTCCGGGTTGATGGGTGGTCTTCATCTAGAGTCCGGGTTGATGGGTGGTCTTTATCTAGAGTCCGGGTTGATGTGTGGTCTTCATCTAGAGCCCGGGTTGATGGGTGGTCTTCATCTAGAGTCCGGGTTGATGGGTGGTCTTCATCTAGAGTCCGGGTTGATGGGTGGTCTTCATCTAGAGCCCGGGTTGATGGGTGGTCTTCATCTAGAGTCCGGGTTGATGGGTGGTCTTCATCTAGAGCCAGGTTGATGTGTGGTCTTCATCTAGAGCCCGGGTTGATGGGTGGTCTTCATCTAGAGTCCGGGTTGATGGGTGGTCTTCATCTAGAGCCCGGGTTGATGGGTGGTCTTCATCTAGAGCCCGGGTTGATGTGTGGTCTTCATCTAGAGCCCGGGTTGATGTGTGGTCTTCATCTAGAGCCCGGGTTGATGTGTGGTCTTCATCTAGAGCCCGGGTTGATGGGTGGTCTTCATCTAGAGCCCGGGTTGATGGGTGGTCTTCATCTAGAGTCCGGGTTGATGGGTGGTCTTCATCTAGAGTCCGGGTTGATGGGTGGTCTTCATCTAGAGCCCGGGTTGATGTGTGGTCTTCATCTAGAGCCCGGGTTGATGGGTGGTCTTCATCTAGAGCCCGGGTTGATGTGTGGTCTTCATCTAGAGCCCGGGTTGATGGGTGGTCTTCATCTAGAGTCCGGGTTGATGGGTGGTCTTCATCTAGAGCCCGGGTTGATGGGTGGTCTTCATCTAGAGTCCGGGTTGATGGGTGGTCTTCATCTAGAGTCCGGGTTGATGGGTGGTCTTCATCTAGAGTCCGGGTTGATGGGTGGTCTTCATCTAGAGTCCGGGTTGATGGGTGGTCTTCATCTAGAGTCCGGGTTGATGGGTGGTCTTCATCTAGAGTCCGGGTTGATGGGTGGTCTTCATCTAGAGCCCGGGTTGATGGGTGGTCTTCAGGACAGCATGTAGGTCGTCTTTGGCCACTCGGCGATGACTGAAAATTGTCATCTTGTAGGAGTGGGCGGGACGCGAACCCGGGTCCTCCAGAACACCGCACCCACACGCTGGCCACTCATCCACCACCTCTCCGGATGGGTGTGTGGAGGTGTGACTTTCCTTGATCGTTAGGTTGGCGCGACCATATCGTACCCACAGAGACAAATAACTCAATACTCCGGGCTGGGGGTCGAGGTGGCGTGCTGGCGGCTTTGCTCACCTCGCCGCCAAAGGACCTAAAAGTAGAGGCAATTCACGTCTTTATTGCCTCCCCCCCCCCCCCCCGAGGAGTTACACGTGTCCACAAAGGGAGAGGAGGTAATCAAGCTGTAAATTGCCTCTCATTGTAGGCCTTCTGGTGGCGAGGCGCTCCTGAGGTCACCACTTTTTCTTACATTTGAAACATTATTATTATCATTATTATTTTTTCTTTTTAAATTTGGCTTCGCACGTGTGTTGATTTTTTTCAGTATTCCATCTTCTCATTTCCTTTCTTTTTTTCCGTATTTCTTTGTTACGTATTTTTTCATGTGGTGTTGCGTATTTTTTTTTTGTTCTTGTGGTGGTGGTGGTGAGAGGGGACGAATAACTGAGTGGAGGTGATGTGGTGATGATGGTCGTGGTGGTGATAGTGGTGGTGATGATCGAGGTGGTGTTGATGGCAGTAGTGGTGATAACGATGATGGTGATGATAGTGATAATAACGGTAATGATGAAGGTATTGGTGATGAGAATGCTTGAATCCTGGTGATGATGGCAACGGTGATGATAGCGGTGGTGGTGACTAGTAATAAATAATAATAGTGATAGTGGTGTTGATGATGGTGTTAGGTTACGATAATGGTGGTGATGGTGATGGCGTTGTACTGGTTGTGATGACAGCAATGGTGGTGACAGTAACCACAATTTTCAAGGCTCGAACCTCCACACACAGGTATATAAGTCTGGCCAGGTGACACACGGCCAAATTAGATGCCTGTTCACCTGTGCAAGACTGGCCCCTCGAATGACTACCTTTGATGTTACCTGAGCTGGGAGGGGGGCGGGGGGGAGGGGAGAGTGAGGTGGAGGATAGTGGGGAAGGGAGGGAGAAGGTAAGGGGTAAAAGTTAAGGTGGGGAGGAGGTGGGGAAGGGAGAGGGGGGGGGCTGATGACACCTTTTGTAGCACCTGGCGAACGTAAATGAGTTCTTGGGGCAGGTAAATGAAGACTCTGGACAGAAAATTGGAGCCCTTGTTAACAGGTAAGGGTAAGTTATTTAGGTAAGCAGGTAGTAATTAGGTAGGTGGGAAGGTGGGTAAGCAGTCATAGGTAAGTAGTAGATGCGTAGGTAAGGAGATGTGTAGATAGGTTGGTAGATAGATAGATACATAAACACGTAGGTAGGTAGGTCAGAATATGGGTAGATAGGTTGGTAAGTGGACCGATGGGTAAGCAGGCAAGTAGGTAAACAGGTAAGTAGGCAGGAAGGTAAATACATACAGAAATTAAGACTATTTGTGTATGAGACCACCAAGTATCCCTCATTATCATTATTATCCTCATCATCATACAGAAATTTAGGCTATTTGTGTATGAGACCACCAAGTATCCATCATTATCATTATTATCCTCATCATCATCCTCATCATTATCATCATCATCATCATCATCATTGAACGCAGTGAAGTAGGTCAAGCCGGAAGAACATAAATCCAGTGAGCTCCGAAATATATCTAATCCCGAACACATCAAAGACACAGAGTAATTATGATGATGCAAATGAAGAAGCGGGGTGAAGATGACGCAGAAAAGAACCGAGGATAAAGAGGATAATGAAGAAGAGGAATAAAGGAGAAGATAGATACTTAAGGATAAAGAAGATGATAATTAAAGAAAACACGGAGAACAACTGAGGATGAAGGGGGTAATGAAGATGAGAAATAAAGAAGATAATACAGAAGATCGTAACTAAAGAAGACAAGAGAAGAACTGAGGCAAATATTAATCCTTTATTCAAGACAGGTGACCGGAGTGACCCAGCCAATTATCGCCCCATCTCACTAACATCGATTCCATGTAAAATTTTCGAACACATAATACACAAACACATAATGAATCACCTTGACGCAAACAACATCCTTACTGACTCACAACACGGCTTTCGACCTAAACGCTCATGTGAATCGCAACTCATTAGTACATATCACGACATGACGAGGCTACTTGACCGACGTGACATTAAACAAGTTGACACTATTGTTGTAGATTTTGCCAAAGCCTTCGACAAAGTTCCGCACAAAAGACTGACATTAAAATTGAAATACTACGGCATTTCAGGGCCTATTCTTCACTGGATCATTGCATTTCTAACTAACAAGACTCAACGTGTTCTTCTTGACGGTTCTTCATCTGACACTGTTCCTGTTTCTTCAGGCGTCCCTCTCCTGCACACTCGGCTCCCCCGTCCCCCCAACAGCCAACACAAATATGCGTGTTATGCGCCTGAAAGGTCCCCTGCGCATTAATATCCAGATTCAGATCCAGAAAACGGATACAGAGGAAGAGGAATAGTGTAGGAGATAGATACTTAAAGATAAAGATGTTGATTAACTAGAAGACAATTGAAGTAGAAGAAAACTGAAAAAAAGATAGAGTAAAAAATAATCAGTGATAAAATAGAATACTGGTGATTAAAATAAGTTGAAGATAACAGTTAAACAAATGAATTAATAACAGTGATGATGGTAATTGATGAAGGTTGTGGTGATGATTGTGGTGGTGATGGTGGTGGTGGTGATGGTGGTGGTGGTGATAATAATGGTGGTGATGATGATGATGGTGGTGAGAGTGGTGGTTGGTGATGATAGTGGTGGTGATAATGGCGGTGGTGATAATGGTGGTGATAAGTAATGCGTAGAAGATAATGTCTGTTTGTCTTAATTACGCACTTATGAAGGTAGTAAATCCTTAAAGGTGAATGGATATAAATAGTCAAATAATGAACCAGGAAGCGAAAGTGTGATAAAACGAAGTAACAACAACAACAACAACAACAACAACAACAACAACAACAACAACAACAACGCAGCAATTACGTAAGGAAGGCAATAGCGGAGGTGAAATTGCGTTGTGTGTTAGTGATAGTTCTATTGTTGTTGTTGTTGTTGTTGTGGTGGTGGTGGTGGTGGTGTTAGTGGTGGTGGTGTTGGTGGTGAAGGTGGTTTTGTTGTTGTTGTTGTTGTGGTGGTGGTGGTGGTGTTGGTGTTGGTGGTGTCGGTGGTGATGGTGGTGTTGTTGTTGTTGTTGTTGGTGGTGGTGGTTGTGGTTGTGGTGGTGCTGGTTTTGGTGTTGGTGGTGGTCTTACTATTATGTGGCAGAGTTGGTATTGATGATGGTTGTAATAGTGGTGGTGATGTTGGCGTAATAATCAACGGAATATTAATCTTGCCCAGCGATCACCGCGGGAAACACTGCCGCTCATTGACTGTGCTCTGATATTGCCTCTGTCGGGGCCTGGACGCGAGGGAATGGCATCAAAAAGCTCACCTGTACATACCTGTGTTTCCCTTCTCACCTCTCTACCTGCTTACCTGCTTGCACCACCACCACTGCCACCACCACCACCACCAACAACAACAAAACCACCATCACCTATCGCCTACCTACCAAGCTATCTGTCTGTCTATCTTTGTTTATATCTGCATGTCTATCTCTAACTATCTCTCTATCTATCTATTTAGGTCTGTCAGTGAGTGAGTGAATCAGTCAATTACTCATTCAGTCACGTCGATCAGTGTCTATCTATGTAGCTATGTATCTATATTTATCTATCTATATCTATTTATCTATATATCTTATCGATCTAATTCTCCACCTACTAGTATATCCTTCTATTTATTCATCTCTATCTCTTTATCTAACCATCTTTATCTATGTAATAATTCAACTATCTCTCCTTTTCTGTTTATTCATATGTCTGTCCATCTAATAATCTATCTATCTGTCTATCTATCAATCTATTTATCAAGCTGTCTGTGCACGTACCTGCCCGCCAACTTCTATTTTCTTTCTATTTTTCCATCTTCTTCTATTTTCTTTCTATTTTTCCATCTTCTTCTATTTTCTTTCTATTTTTCCATCTTCTTCTTCTATTTTCTTTCTATTTTTCCATCTTCTTCTATTTTCTTTCTATTTTTCCATCTTCTTCTTCTATTTTCTTTCTATTTTTCCATCTTCTTCTTCTATTTTCTTTCTATTTTTCCATCTTCTTCTTCTATTTTCTTTCTATTTTCCATCTGTGTCCATCCAATAATCTATCTATCTATCTATCTATCTCTCTACCAATCTATCTGTCAAGTTGTCTATCCACGTACCTGCCCGCCAACTTATCTGAACATCCACTTGCATTCAATGGCTCGTCTATGTAATGATGCACAATGAAGCCACGCGACGATTTATCACCGGCTCGCGTCGCCTCGGTGTGGGCGGCAATGCGTCAACGTTTCACACTGGCGGGGAGGGCTATTAATCTCCGTGGCGCTGCTCCGCTTGTTGGTACTGGGCTGGCGTGGGTGGTGGTGCGTGTTGCTGGCGGTGGGTGGTGCCTGCTGGTGCCTGCTGGTGCCTGTAACAATAGCTACCACTTGTTGCTCTTCTCTATACAAAAAGTCTGTGTTCCGAAATCTTAAACGCTTTCGGCTCCCACAACACATTCCCGAAGGTCACACAAGCAAAGAGGGGGCATAAGAGAGGTCACTTCCGGGTGGAGAGGCGCCATGATACTCTCCGCTTGACTATCTTACTATCAATCGGGTTCTTGTGACTGATTTTTCATATCCAAGGTGTAAAAGCCTTGTCAAACTATCACTAGGCTCATAAAACTATCCATGGGCATAATAACATAACCTCTACCAAAGCCTTTAAAATGTGGGTATGCAAGCCTTGAATTCTCAGACGCTTATGGCTCCCACAACACATTTCCTAAGTCGGGTTCTCAAGCGTTTTTTTCACGTCCATGGTTGAGAGGCCTTGTCAAACTATCACTAGGCTCCTCAAAATACCCTTGGAAATACTAATATAGCCTTATCGAATGTGGGTGTGGAAGCGCCGAATTCTCAGACGCTTTCGGCTCCCACAACACATTTCCGAAGGTCACACAAGTAAAGATGGGGCATAAGAGAGGTCACTTTCGGGTGGAGAGGCGCCCTGATACTCTCCGCTGGACTATCTTACTATCAGTTGCGTTCTTGTGAGTGACTTTTCATGTCCAAGGTGCAGCGATGTTAAGGGCCATATTTATAAACATTTCTGCGCCCAAGAACACGTAATTCACTAGTCTTTCGTGGGAGTTTAGGTCATTTCCAGGGGTACTTTTATGACCCTGGTGGTAGTCTGAGCCTTCTTCTGTACCATGAACCTAAAAGAACACTCATTAGAATTCGATTAACCTCCTTTTTGGCCTTTGGAAATAGTTGGTGTGAAGGGTGGGAGCATCTGACAATACCAACCTAAATTCTCGTACTCCAGAACATGCGATGAAAGAGGGAATGACGAATTTGAAGAGGACGGTTTTGGAAATATTAAGACTTGAATGAATAATACGGAAATGAAGTATTTTTAGAACATTATAAACCGACGGGAAATATTCATTAGATGTTGAGATGGAGTTATGTTAATGAGGTGTGCAATGTTCACCCAGCGAAATGAAGTATGGGAGAGCATGTTCTGTTAGTGGTATTGTTAGGCGCGATAGTAAGATAGTCAAGCGGAGAGTATCAGACACCACTCCACCAGAAATTGACCTCTCTTTTGGGCACTCCTTACTTTTATCTTTTATAGGAGCAGCGATTAGCGGGCTTTTTTTCCCCACACTTTTTTTTGTTGTCCTTGAGCTGCTTCCTTTGCTGTTAAAAAAAAAAAAAAAAAAGCGAAATAGAATACGGGAGAGTATGTTCAATTAGTGATATTTAAGGTCCGATAGGTAGCGAAACGTGTAGGTATGGTGTGCTGTGTGATGCAGTGAAGCATGTCCCGCCACCCATCAGCGCCTTACGATACAACGAAGTCTAGGGTTGTGCAAGCGTGGAGTTCATGGGTAAGATAATGTAACTTGGCAAGGCGGACGTTAATCTAGTTGTAAAGATGGACTCATTTTTTATTTCAAATTAAAGGAAGCAGCTCAAGGGCGAAAAAAAGAGAAAAAAAAGAGAAAAAAAGCTGCAAAACACCGCCCCTGTACAACGAAGTCTAGGGTTGTCCAAGTGTGGTATTCATGGATATAATGTAACTTGGCAAAGCGGACGTTGATTTAGTAGTAAAGATAGACTCAAATTTTTTTTTTTTACAGTAAAGGAAGCAGCTCAGTGGCGGAAGAAAAGAAAAAAAAAGAGAAAAAAAGTCTGCAAAACACCGCCCCTATAAAAAGAGTTTGGAAAAGTGGGCAAAAGAGACGCTAATTTCGGGAGGAGCGGCGTCTCCATACTCTCCTCGTGTAAATCGTTTAAATAATCGTATATCGCATAAATAAAGTAAAGGGGCTGTTACACTGGGCAAATTTTCCGTGTATCTTCAGTCAAACCACGATTTCCGCTGGCGTGGTTCTCATATTTCCGTGGTTTTCTGACGCGTCCACGATCTTCCAAAGCTACGGTAGATTTCACTGAAGGACGACGGTATTACTCACCATCACCATCAGCAGCAATAACAAGAAACAAATGAGAACCACGCCAGCGGAAATCGTGGTTTGACTGATGGTCCACGGAAAATTTGCCCAGTGTAACAGCCCCTTAATACCGTAGCATTGAAGTAATATCGCGTAATATCGTTTAGTTCTTGATATTAATTAGCATAGAGAAACAGACATACATAACAACAACAAAGAGACATAATACCGCGAACAAACAATGCCGTAACCAGACACAATGCCGTGAGTATAACAAATGCGCATCTACTGTGTGTAATTAAAACCGTCTCCTGGCAACATCGTTAGCAGCGGTGCACAACAATACGTGATTAAACACTGGGGAGTAATATCGCCTAGGAGTGACCTGCTAAACCTCACCCAACCTTGTATAACTTCATCTAACCTCGCCTAACCTCACCTAGCCTCAATTAACCTCACGTAACCTCACCTAACCTAACCTAACCTCACCTGACCTCACCTAACCTCATCTAACCTCACCTGATCTCACCTAACCTCACCCAACCTCATCTAACCTCACCTAACTTCACCTAATCTCACCTAACCCCAATTTGTCATTAAAATAAGGCAGACAATCGTGCACTGTTCATGTATTCAAAACAAAACATTAAAAACACACAGAACCGCAAACAGAAGGGACAGTTTTAGATTTCCTTTTTTTGTAGTTTTCTCTTCCTTCACCGCAAACTCAAGCAAGATAACGACTCCATGTACTCAGAACAATACACTAAACACACACACACACAAAAAAAAAAACGCATACAGAAGGGACAGTCTTAGTTTTCCTTTTCTATGATTGTTTTTTCCCTTCGCCGCACACTCGGGCAAGATAACGACTCCGTGTACTCAAAACAATACACTAAACACACACACACACACACACGCACACACACACACACACACACACAACAAAAAAACCCGCATACAGAAGGGACAGTCTTAGTTTTCCTTCCCTTTAGTTTGTTTTCTCCCTTCGCCGCACACTCGGGCAAGATAACGACTCCATGTACTCAAAACAATTCCCTAAAAACACACACACACACAAAAGTTCGCCTTCAGGAGGGGCAGCTTTAGTTTTCCCTAGTTTTGTTTTTCTCTCCCTTCGCCGCACACTCAGGTAGGATAACGACTTCCTACCTGGTTATGGGCGGCAGCACCTTTACCTGGGCACACCTGGGGGTCGGCATGGTAGGCAGAATGACCCACTAACGCTGCGTCCAAAAATAGAGGACTAAGCACCAACCCAGTGGCCTTGTTCCTCGGCGTAAAGGGGAAGGATGAAGAATGTTGGTTCCTCCCCGTGTCCAAACCTGACCTCCCCTGGCAAACATAACTAAGCCTAACCTTACCCAACCAAGGAGGTGGATGAAGGGACGCATATTGCTTTGTCTTGTATCCTAACATAACCTCACCTAACCTTACCTAGCCTCACCCAACTTCACTTAACCTCACCTAACCTTATCTAACTTCACCTCACCTCACCTAACCTCACCTCACCTCACCTAACCTCACCTAACCTCACCTAACCACACCTAACTTCGTCTAACCTCACCTGACCTCATCTTAACTAATCTAACTACATCTAACTTCACTTCACCTCATCGAAACTAGAACTTAACGTACAGAGAAAGAGTAAGGCAGTTTTGACCCGTAGGAAACGCTAAAACTGTATGCGTGGTGACATTATTTAAATATTTGAGCGGGTTCGTGGCCATAACAAAAAGGGATCATGATGAAGTATACATTCCAAAATATAAGACGATGGGACACGCAGCAATGGATACAAGTTGGATAAATAAAGGTTAATTGGATACAAGTTGGATAAAGGTTCATTGGATACAAGTTGGATAAATACAGGCTCGGGAAGGAGGCAAACAAAATGTGGTTTATGACTAGGCCGGTGGATGAATGTAGCAATTAAGCGGTTTTGTTGTCAGTGCAAATATGAGTGTAGGTTTCATGTGGAAGTATGACAGATTTATGGATGTGGGAGGGAGGGGGAGAGGGAGGGTTTAGGGTGGGTAATTAGTTCTTAGGAGGAGGAACGTTTAGGTCCAGTGAGTTCCTGCCGCCTCCTAATATCCTTGATCCTTGTAAAGCGAAACCAGACCCAGCCTTGACCACCTGGCCGGCAAAGGGAGGAAGCCTAGGTCCATATTATCAAGCATTTCGGGGCCTACACTCACACACACACACACACACACACACACACACACACACACACGCACACGCACACCCACACCCACACATAAGATAAAGCTTTGGTGGAGGCTGAACTAGTATTTCCATGGGTAGTTTTAGGAGCCTGGTGGTAGTTTGACATTTCACTACATACACCCAAACGTCTGATATAGCTTTCGTAGAGGTTGTGTTAGTGTTTCCATGGGTAGTTTTAGGAGCCTGGTGGTCGTTTGTCATTTCACTGCATACACCCATACATCTGATATAGCTTTCGTAGAGGTTATGTTAGTGTTTCCATGGGTAGTTTTAGGAACCTGGTGGTAGTTTGGCATTTCACTACATACATCCAAACGCTTGATATAGCTTTCGTAGAGGTTGTGTTAGTGTTTCCATGGGTAGTTTTGTGAGCCTAGGGATAGTTTAACAAGGCCTTTGCACCATGAATATATAAAAGCCCTCGTGAGAACCCAACTGATCCCCTTTATGGCCTTTGAAAATATTTGTTGAGGGAGCGGAATGCGTCGCCGAGGGATGAATTAGCGATACAGATTCAAGCACTGTGGCTCATGTGAATTGTAACTACATCGCGGCATAGAGACACAAGGAACAAACTGCCATGGCTGAACTTAGGGATATAGATTTAAGAAGTGTCGGAGATTTTTCTTAAGTGTATTCTTCCCTTTCCTCTCCTCCTCCACCTTCCCCTCCTCTTCCCCCTCCTTCTCCTCCTTCGGCTCCTCCTCTTCCCCTTCTCTCATCAATCACCACCATCACCACTACCACCACAAGAACCACCTCCTCCTTCTCCTCCTGTGGCTGATAACCTTTCTCACTACACCGCGGAATAGAGAAACAAGGAACAGACTGCCATGGCTGAATTTAGGGATATAGATTTAAGTAGTCTCAGAGCTTTTTCCTCAGAGTATTCTTTCTCTTCCTCTCCTCCTCCTCCATCTCCTCTTCCCCCTCCGTCTCCTCCTTCTCCTCCTTCGGCTCCTCCTCTTCCCCTTCTCTCATCAATCACCACCATCACCACTACCACCAACGCAACCACCACCGCCTCCTTTTATTCCTTCTCCTCCTTCATCTACGTAAAAAATTCATGACTCTTCTAAATTATTCCAAGCGTTTTAATATTTCACAGAGCCTCCAAAGAAATGCATCAAGTGTATTGCAAGTGAGGAAAAGGATGAGGCAGGAAACGAGAACCGTCTTGTTTGGATATTAATGGAAACTCGAATGAATAAGAGAGGGAGTCGGGACGCTTAGAACGACGATGAAAAAGTGAAGGATGAAAAGGAAAGGAAACGCATCTAACCTCACTGAACCTCACCTATCCTCACCTAACCTCATATAACCTTTCCTAACCTCATCTAACCTCGCTTAACATCACCTAACCTCTCCTAACCTCACCTAACCTTACCTAATCTTATCTAACATCACCTAACCTCACCTAACCTCACCTAACATTACTTAACTTTACCTTATCTCTCATAACCTCAACCAACCTCAACTCACCCATGAAGACTTGAATTAATTAAATGTGAATGATGTTTTTTTTAGATTATGATAAGAGGGGAAATATTCATAAGACGGTGAAGTGTTTTAATCTATGAAAACATGAATAAGTGAATAAGAAGATAAATGTTTTAGAGACGGTACGAAGATGTGGATGAATAACGAAGAGAAAACGTTGGTAGGAGAATTAAAACGGAAGGAAACACACACACACACACACACACACACACACACACACACACACACACACACACACACACACACACACACACACACGCACAAAGCAACGCGTTTTAAAGAATATGTAACGAAGATTTATTTTAAAAGTACAATAAATAAATAAAGAAGATAAATGATTGAGAGACGCGACGAACAAGAGGATGAATAACAGAGAAAACGTTCGTCGGAGAATTTAGCCGCAAGGAAACACAAAAGTAAAAAAAAAAAAAAAAAAAAAATGCGACGCGTTTTAAAGAATATATAACTGGGAGATTTATTTTAAAGTATAATGGAAATATTTCTCGGGCAAGAGTTGTGAAAAGATTTGTTTTGGCGGAAGAATTTTCTCCATTCCTCGGAAGTTTTCAAGTTTTCTTCGATAATAGTGTGGGATTAAAGTGTGTGTGTGTGTGTGTGTGTGTGTGTGTGTGTGTGTGTGTGTGTGTGTGTGTGTGTGTGTGTGTGTGTGTGTGTGTGTGTGTGTGTGTGTGTGTGTGTGTGTGTGTGTGTGTGTGTGTGTGTGTGTGTGTGTGTGTGTGTGTGTGTGTGTGTGTGTGTGTGTGTGTGTGTGTGTGGTAATTTTGTTTAACCTCCTTGAATGGGGCCAAATTAAAACGATTAGAATGAAAGAAAAATCAACATAAATGAAATATACCCTTAAAATGCTAATATTCAAAACAAAGTAAAAAGAGGAGAATAAAAGTGAACGAAATAAAAATAGCGAAATAAAAATAATAAAAGCGAGACAAAACAAAAACCAAAGTCTAATGCATACCAAACGTTTTATTTACCGCGCACGTCGCTCAAGACTATCAACTTTTGCACGTCAACAAGGACCTAAAATAGAGCAAATAGACTGTAATGTGTGGAGCTTATTGAGGGGAGGAGGAGGAGGAGGAGGAGAAGAGGGGGAGGAGGAGATGGTGGTGGTGGTGGTGGTGGCTGAAGAAGTTGAGGAAGAGGTGTTAAGGAGAAGGAGGTGGTGTTGATGGTTGAGAATATGGTTGAGGAGGAGGTATATTATTATTATTATTATTATTATTATTATTATTATTATTATTATTATTATTATTATTATTATATAGTAGTAGTAGTAGTAGTAGTTGTTCTAGTTGTAGTAGTAGTAGAAGAGGTAGCATTCATATCATCATAACATATCGTCGGATCGTAGAAACTATATAAGATTACAAGAAAGATATAAAAGTCAGAGATGAGATGCAGCCTCCGACATCCAAGCAATTAAAACAGTATTACCACCACAGGAATAAGCCTTGCATTTCCTCAACACACCGGCCTTCTGGGAAATCAGAGAAGCAGTTCTCCAAATGTCATTCTCAAAGGTCAACTTGGAAGCTAATGCTGTCTCAAGTAATTTTAAAGTTACAAAAGTGAATTGCTTGCTTGTCAACTCAGATACCAGGACGTGGTGGATCGGCGGTCCCTGAGCGACTAGAAATGACGGTGTTAGTCTTGGCAGGATTTAAGTTCATGGGCCGACGACGACACCGAGGAAAGAAAATCAAGACCCGCGTTGAGCTGAGTGGCCGCACGAGACCCACTCTGGGGGGCGGGAACAGGCCAGGATAATTGAGTGTCATCGGTGTTTTACGCTTAAGTATATAACGAAACTGTCCCTCTATAACGAAACTGTCTCTTTGTAATGAAACTGTCCCTCTATGACGAAACTGTCTCTTTATAATGAAACTGTCCCTCTATAACGAAACTGTCTCTTTGTAATGAAACTGTCCCTCTATAACGAAACTGTCTCTTTATAATGAAACTGTCCCTCTATAACGAAACTGTCTCTTTGTAATGAAACTGTCCCTCTATAACGAAACTGTCTCTTTGTAATGAAACTGTCCCTCTATAACGAAACTGTCTCTTTGTAATGAAACTGTCCCTCTATAACGAAACTGTCTCTTTGTAATGAAACTGTCCCTCTATAACGAAACTGTCTCTTTGTAATGAAACTGTCCCTCTATAACGAAACTGTCTCTTTGTAATGAAACTGTCCCTCTATAACGAAACTGTCTCTTTATAACGAAACTGTCCCTCTATAACGAAACTGTCTCTTTGTAATGAAACTGTCCCTCTATAACGAAACTGTCTCTTTGTAATGAAACTGTCGCTCTATAAAGAAACTGTCTCTTTGTAATGAAACTGTCCCTCTATAACGAAACTGTCTCTTTGTAATGAAACTGTCCCTCTATAACGAAACTGTCTCTTTGTAATGAAACTGTCTCTTTGTAATGAAACTGTCTCTTTGTAATGAAACTGTCTCTTTGTAATGAAACTGTCCCTCTATAACGAAACTGTCTCTTTGTAATGAAACTGTCTCTTTGTAATGAAACTGTCTCTTTGTAATGAAACTGTCTCTTTGTAATGAAACTGTCCCTCTATAACGAAACTGTCTCTTTGTAATGAAACTGTCCCTCTATAACGAAACTGTCTCTTTGTAATGAAACTGTCCCTCTATAACGAAACTGTCTCTTTATAACGAAACTGTCCCTCTATAACGAAACTGTCTCTTTGTAATGAAACTGTCCCTCTATAACGAAACTGTCTCTTTGTAATGAAACTGTCCCTCTATAACGAAACTGTCTCTTTGTAATGAAACTGTCCCTCTATAACGAAACTGTCTCTTTGTAATGAAACTGTCCCTCTATAACGAAACTGTCTCTTTGTAATGAAACTGTCCCTCTATAACGAAACTGTCTCTTTGTAATGAAACTGTCTCTTTGTAATGAAACTGTCTCTTTGTAATGAAACTGTCTCTTTGTAATGAAACTGTCCCTCTATAACGAAACTGTCTCTTTGTAATGAAACTGTCTCTTTGTAATGAAACTGTCTCTTTGTAATGAAACTGTCTCTTTGTAATGAAACTGTCTCTTTGTAATGAAACTGTCTCTTTGTAATGAAACTGTCCCTCTATAACGAAACTGTCTCTTTGTAATGAAACTGTCCCTCTATAACGAAACTGTCTCTTTGTAATGAAACTGTCCCTCTATAACGAAACTGTCTCTTTATAACGAAACTGTCCCTCTATAACGAAACTGTCTCTTTATAATGAAACTGTCTCTTTGTAATGAAACTGTCTCTTTGTAATGAAACTGTCCCTCTATAACGAAACTGTCTCTTTATAACGAAACTGTCCCTCTATAACGAAACTGTCTCTTTATAATGAAACTGTCTCTTTGTAATGAAACTGTCTCTTTATAACGAAACTGTCCCTCTATAACGAAACTGTCTCTTTATAATGAAACTGTCTCTTTGTAATGAAACTGTCCCTCTATAACGAAACTGTCTCTTTGTAATGAAACTGTCCCTCTATAACGAAACTGTCTCCTTGTAATGAAACTGTCCCTCTATAACGAAACTGTCTCCTTATAATGAAACTGTCCCTCTATAACGAAACTATCTACATTACAAAGCTCTACTTCGAAACCGTCTCTAATTCAAGGGGGCGGTTGGTCATGAAATGATGAAAAACGTGATTTTTTGAACAAAATCGTCCACCCTCGTGTTGCCTCTGGGAATGTGTATACGGACTATTTCATCAAAATTCGCACTAGATTCACTTTTATGGGCGTGTAATGGACCCCCACTGCCTCAAGCGTGACCTCATGATGCATATCAGTCATTGTGTGTTGCCGTTATTTACGAAAATCTACGTACTGTTATGGTATTAAAAGTGATATCCAGCCCTTCCCGTGGCGTAGTAAAGGCTTGTGGCCACAGCCCTTGACCGCTCCATGGAAATTCAAGAAGGATGAAGAATCATCAGAAGCAAACAGGAGAAAACACTGAAAAAGAAGAAGGAAACCGAAAAGGATAAGAAAGCCTATGCCCTGCAGGATTTTAGAAAAAAAAAAATAGCGACAGCGAGTAGCTTGGGCAACTATGAGAGCCTCTCCTTGTGAGATAACACCGTGCCCCACCCCGGGGCCAGGAGCCTCAAGAATGAAGATTTTAGGTCTGCACATCAAAATATAAGATTGAACATGAAGAAATACTACTTTATATATGATTATTAATAAATGAAGAGGTAAATGCCACGATATCACATAGTTATGTTTGTGTATTATGGATTTACAATTCATGAACAACTTTGACAACCCATTTCCCAAAACATAAATTTTAGAACTTTGAACTGCATCTCCTCTGTCATTTTTCAACCGATTTCAATGAAAGAAAAATTCGAACTATGCCTAGACTCGTCTGACTGAAACAACAGCTCGCCTTTCTTCATATCTAGAGAGGTGATAATGGCACTGAAAAGTAAAAATTCATATTCCGCAAACTAAGGATTTTCAGTAAAATGCAAAGCCGTTGTTTTCATTGCCAAAGCATGATACTGACACCACACATGTTTCACGGGTGCAGAGCAATTAGGGAAGTACAGGAGAAGGTGTGATTTGAAAAATATATCAAATTTGGACATCAAGATATGGGTAAAAAAGGAAAGAGTCCTAGATCGGGTTTTGTGGGCTAGAATTGATGTATATGGTGTGTGTGAATAAATAGCATCAACATAACCCACCAAATAAAAAATAAAGATTTGTATCAACCGCCCCAATAACGAAACCTTGAACGAAATATAAGCTCCTGGAAAGTACAAACGGCATAACACGAAGACCATATAACAGATAATACGAGAAATCCGATAATATAAAGAAAAAATGATTTATTGGAGGAAGAAAACGTGTGGGTGGATTTGAAGGACGACTGAAGCATTTTGTCTTCAGGGATTATTATTATATTTTTCACGTGCTCTCTTCGTCTCCCTGGCTTTGATCCCCCTTTGCTCGCTCCCTCCCTCCCTCTCCTCCCTCCTCTCCCTTCCCCCTCCGTGTCTTCTATTCATCTCTCCCTTCCCTCCCCTCCCTCCTCCTCCTCCCATCACTCCTTACCTCATTTTGAATACGCTCCTCCTCCCTCCCTCCCTCCCTCCTCCCTTCCTTCTCTCCTTTTCTTCCCTCTCTTCTCCCTCCTCTTATTTGCCACCCGTCCATCCCCTGACTTGAGTTTGATCCTCCTCCTCCTCTTCCTCCTCCTCCTCCTCCTCCTCCTCCTCCTCCCATAAAAGAGGTGACAATGCGTGGTCTTCCTCTTATTGTGGACCTGTCTTCTTTTCCCTTGATTCCTTGATGAAGAACCTCCTCCTCCTCCTCCTCTTCCTCCTCCTCCTCCTTCTCTTCCTCTCCCTCTTCATCGTCTTTTTTTTCTTCTTTTCCTTCCTTCCTCCTCCTCCGCCTCCTCCTCCTCCTCCGCCTCCTCCAACTCCTCCTCCTCCTCCTCCTCCTCCTCCTCCTCCTCCTCCTCCTCCTCCTCCTCCTCGTAATCTCTGTTGTTCTTAGGCAACTTTTTCTCATCTTTTCCACCTGCTTAATTTCCCTAAACTCCTCCTCCTCCTCCTCCTTCTCCTCCTCCTTCTTCTTCTTCTTCTTCTCTTATGCTTTTCTTTCTTTTCCTTCTCTTCCACCTTTTTCTCTGTCTCCTCATCTAATCTTCTTTTCTTCTTTTTTCCTTCTTTCTCCTCCTCCTCCTCCTCCTCCTCCTCCTCCTCCTCCTCCTCCTCCTCCTCCTCCTCCTCCTTTTCCTCCTCACTTTTTATTCTAATATCTTGCTCAACACGTTAAAATATGAAGACCATAGTTAATTATTTCAAGAGGAGGAGGAGAAGGAGGAGGAGGAGGAGGAGGAGGAGGAGGAGAAGTATAAGAAGAGGTACAAGAGAAAGGATTAAAGAGAAGATGGAGGAAGGTGAGTAGGAAGAGACGGAGGAGGAGAGGTAAGAGGAGGAGGAGGAGGAGGAGGAGGTGGAGGAGGAAGAGGAGGAGGAAAGGACGACGCAAACATGTAATCACACACTCGCCTACACACACACACACACACACACACACACACACACACACACACACACACACACACACACACACACACACACACACACACACACACACACAAACGGTCACATTTACACGCTCACAAATAAACTCAGAAACAAACAAAAGGTGTATTCAGACGCATATCAAAGCAACAGGTCTCCTCCTCCTCCTCCTCCTCCTCCTCCTCCTCCTCCTCCTCCTCCTCCTCCTCCCCCTACTTTCATTACCTGTCTTTCACCTGTATGGATTATACACAAGCCGTGCAGTAGACTGAAGGAGGATTATGGAGGAGAAGGAGGAGGAGAGGAAGAGGAGGAGGAGGAGGAGGAGGAGGAGGAGGAGGAGGAGGAATAGGAGGAGGAGGAGGAGGAGGAGGAGGATATATCTGGAGGGGTCGGAGAGAAGAATGAAGACAGTGGACGAGGAGAATGAGCACGAGGATGATGATGATGATGAGGAGGAGCAAGAGGAGGAAAGGAACGAGGAGAAGAGGAGGAGAAGGGAGACGGTGCTGCTTAAAGGGGCTTTCACACATACACGATCTTGAACGCGACAGCTGCCCGACTGCCATTCATGCAGCATTCGGGTTCATATTCGTAGCACATCGTCTTGCCATCGTTGGGGAAATCCGTGCACCACGACCGTTGGACGATGAGTCGACAAGAAGCACGAAAAATTAGCGCTGCACTTATTTTTTCGGCAGCCATCGGCGTGGCTGGCGATCTTGTCAAAGATCGGGCAGGAGTGCTGCAGGCATCGTGCAGTACTTGCAGTGATCGTCCAGCTATGGTGCAGCATTCGTGCAGCTTTCGCGTTAGGTCGGCAGCACTCGTGCAAAGATTGGGTACGAAATTAAAATTTTGACCCTTACAACAACTGCCCGACAGCTCTCCTGCAGCTGCACAACAGCTGCATGATAGCTGCCCGGCGAATCGTTCACTTGAGCGAATACTGAACGAGAGCTAAACGAGTGCTGCCCGACATGTCACCAGCACGCGTTTTTTTTTTGGCAACTTTGCAGCCAGTTGGCTACAAAAAAGCGCCACTACGCTCGCTTCCCCTCGAAGTTATGCTACCGTACTTGACGCCCTTATACTCCCTGTCGCCCTGCCCGCCACCCTACACTTCTGGCGCCCCTGTGTGCTACCCTGACCTGACGCCCCTGTGTGCTACCCTGACCTGACGCTCCTGTGTGCTGCCCAGTCACCTGACATATTCGCTACCAAGAGCCCACAGATGACGGGCGTTCACGTGAGTGATTTTTTTTTTTGTGTGTGTGTGCGTGTGTGTGTGTGTGTGTGTGTGTGTGTGTGTGTGTGTGTGTGTGTGTGTGTGTGCGTGTGTGTGCGTTTGGTGGGGTCAGGACCGCAGCACACATGTCAAGGACGCACCCAGGTCCTGGATTAGCGAGTTAGGGGAAGGGCGTGGCACATACCCTGTCAGGAGTCGTTCTCCATTCATCCAGTTATCGAGCAACATTCGTTTAGCAATCGGGCAGTGTTCTTTATTGTCGTTTTGTTCCCGGGCACTAGTCGGGCAGGAATCGTCCTCTGAAAAAAACGTTGAATTCAAATCTCAAGATTGATTGTCATCGTTCGTTCGGATACCGGGCAGCTGTCGGACAGGCATCTTTATGGTTGTGCAGCTTCCGTCCAGCATTCGGGCAATACTCGTGCAAGCGTCGTGCCAAAATAATCCACACCCCTGGGACGGGCCAAAATGCACCAATTTCCGACGATACCAGAACGAACCAGCATCGCGGCGCTTTCGTTCCGAGATCGCCTGTGTGTGAATAGGGTTTAAGGGTACATGCGAACACTGAGGAGAGGGAAAGGAGGAGGGAAGAGGAGAAGGAGGAGGAGGAGGAGGAGGAGGAGGAGGAGGTGGTGGTAAAGGTGGAGCAGAACGAGAGGGAGAACGAAGGGGAAGAGGAAGAAGAGGAGGAAGAAAAAAAGAAGAGGAGGAGGAGGAGGAGTAGGTAATGACCAATCAGAGGAGGCAAATGACTCTCTCTATTGTCCCTTCAGGTGATTAAAGGGGTGATTAGGAGGAGGAGGAGGAGGAGGAGGAGTGACAAAAAAGAAGGATGAAGGAGAAGAAGACCAGGACGAAATTAACTTAAAAAAAGAGTAAGTAGAAGAATGATTACGAAGAGGAGAAGGAGGAAGAGGAGGAGGAGGATGAGGAGTGAAAAAATGAATGAGGGAGAAGATCAGGAGAAAATTAACAACAAAAAAAAAAGAGTAAGTGAAGGAATGATTACGAGAAGGAAGAGGAGGAGGAGGAGGAGGAGGAGGAGGAGGAGGAGGAGGAGGAGGAGGAATACATAGGAATGCATAGGAAGAACAGACACCAGAAGACCTATCGGTCTATGGCGAGGGTGTCTGTTTACTACCGCTACTACTAGTAATCTACGTGTGGTAGGACAGGACAGAATAGACGAAGGCTCCTCCCCACCCACCTCTCCCTCCGGCAACGTGCCGGCAGGAAATAGTTAGAAGAGAACACCATGTACCTTTAAGGAAGAAAGGGACATAGAAATTTTACGGTAAAGAGAGAAATAAGAGGAAATTACTACCCTTAACTTACACTACTGGTGACCTAAGCTGTGGGGGAAAATGACTTCATTACATAAGAACATAAGAACATAGAAATACAGGGAGACTGGAAGAGGACGAGTGGCCTACACAGGGCAGCCCCAGAATCCCCCCTAATACTCACGATGGGTGAGGTGTAGTTTCAGGGGCACAGGTGGAGGCTTGATCCTCGTTTTACCGGCGGTACTAGGCACGGCACCAGTAACCTGTCACCTTACTGCACCCACACCTCACTCCACCTGTCATGCGGACATTAACTGTTGCTTTACTCTATTGTTGACTTTCGCTACTTGCAATCTAGGTTGTGGGGGAGAATTATATGAATATAGGTTGAGGTCGTGCTGCAATCTGTCTGAAAACATGCGAAAAGGGTCAGTATAATCTTATATCCCTGAAGTACTTATCCAAAGAAGACTTAAAGCTATTGATACTCTGTGCGCTAGGAGGAGGAGCAGGAGGAGGAGGAGGAGGAGGAGGAGGAGGAGGAGGAACTTAAGCACAAAATAAGGGAAAAAAATCTAATGCGGATTAAGGAAGAGGGAGAAAAAAGATACCTTGAATGAGAGAGAGAGAGAGAGAGAGAGAGAGAGAGAGAGAATCACCACTACCACAACGACCACCATTATCACCACCACCACCACCACCACCACTACCACCACCACCAAAACCACCCCCACCACTTTCACCACCACAACCACCACCACCACCACCATCACCACCACTACCACCACCATCACCACCATCACCACCACTACCACCACCATCACCACCACCAAAACCACCACCACCACAACCACCACCACCACCACCGCCACTACCACCAAAACCACCACCACCACCACCACCAATTATTAGACAGCTGTGGGGCATAAAAATACGATTAAAGAGACAAAAATGAATAATTGATGAAATAATGAAATTTTAACCGTGAGAGAGAAGCGAAAATAGATGAGGGAAAAAAAAAGATAAATGAAAAAATAATAAAATAATGAAAAAATGAAGATATATTGAAAGTAAATAAGTAGGGTAAGTAAGTAAGTAAGTAAATAAGAGAGAAAGAAAGAAAGAAAAGATGTAAGAATGGAAGAAAATTGAATGAGTGAATGAAGGAAGAAAGAAAGATAATAAACGAGGAGAGTGAGAAAGAGAAAAAAAAAGAGAAAGTAAGTGAATAACAAAGAAATAGAGTAAGTTTTAACGGAAGGAGAGAAAGATAATAGGATGGAAAAGAAAGAAATAAAGATAGGAAGGAAAGAAATAAAGAAACATGAAAAGAAGAGAGAAAAAAATGGTTGGAAGGATTTTTTAAGAAAGGAGGAAAGGAAGTAAAGAGGCATGAAGAAAAGGAGAGAGAAAAAAGGCAAAGAAGAAAAGGAAGAAAGATGAAATTAAAGGAAGGAAGAAAGGAAGGAAGGAAGGAAGGAAAAAATATTGGAAGGAGAGGAAGGAAAGAAGGAGACATAAAAAATAATATTGAAGGATTTTTGGAGAAGTGAAGGAAGGAAGTTGGAGAGAAAAAGAAACCAGCAAGAAAGAAATTAAGGAAGATAGGAAGAAAGGAAGGAAGGAAAGAGGGAAGAAAGAACGGTAAGAATGAAGGAGTTAAGGAGAGGTGAAAACACGAGGGAAGAAAGGCAGATTAATGAGAGGGAATGGAAATGAAGCAAAATAATGAAGAAAAGATGAAAGAAATAATCGGGAAGGAAAAGAATAATGGGGAGAAAATTGGAATGTGAAAATATTATCAGCCGAAAATAGATTGTTGTTTTCTTTTTT
Organism: Eriocheir sinensis; assembly: GCF_024679095.1. Taxonomy (NCBI): domain Eukaryota; kingdom Metazoa; phylum Arthropoda; class Malacostraca; order Decapoda; family Varunidae; genus Eriocheir; species Eriocheir sinensis. Next base: position 2,790,973 of record NC_066567.1, on the reverse strand, counting down.
TTTTTTTGTACCTACTGCTTTTTTTGTCTTCTTCTTCTTCTTTTTCTTCTTCTTCTTCTTTTTTTCTTCTTGTTCTTGTTCTTGTTCTTTTTTTTCTTGTTTTTGTTCTTGTTCTTTTTGTTCTGCTTCTTCTTGTTCTTGTTCTTCTTGTTCTAGTTCTTGTTTATTGTTGTTGTTGTTGTTGTTGTTGTTGTTGTTGTTGTTGTTGTTGTTGTTGTTGTTGTTGTTGTTGTTGTTGTTCTTCTTCTTCTTCTTCTTCTTCTTCTTCTTCTTCTTCTTCTTCTTCTTCTTCTTCTTCATTCTCTTCACTTCATTATTCTTTTATCACTTTTTAATTTCCTCCTCCCCCTCCCCCTCCTCTTCCTCCTCCTCCTCCTCTTCCTCTTCTTCATAAACAACCTGCCTGAGGGGCGTGTGATATCTTTCCTTGGTTTCAGAATTTATACTTTCATTTGCTTTCAGTTTCTGGGATCTATACTTTTTTGTTTATATTTCAGGAATCTGTAGTTTGCTCTTGCTTCGAACAGTCCATACGTTTTTTTTTTTTTTTTTTTATGAATTCAAAAGTATATATTCTTCTTTTCTTTTTACTTTTTTATTTTTTATTTTTTTTCAAGTTATTTTTTTAATTTAATTTCGTCGTAAAATAATTTGAATAAGCCAATAACGTGACTTTTTCATTCCCTCGTCGTGCGATGGAATATTAATGTGAATTTATGAGAGAGAGAGAGACCGGAAAAGAGATACGAGGGAGGGAAAAAAATGGAAGGAGACAGGAAAGAAGATAGGAAGATAGGATGGGAGAGGAAGTTTGAATGGACAGGGACAAGAAGATGGAGGAGGAGGTGGAAGAGGAGGAGGAGGAGGAGGAGGAGGAGAAGAAGTGGAGGCGAAGGAGGTAGTGCCCCTAATCAATATACACTAAGTCTCTCTCTCTCTCTCTCTCTCTCTCTCTCTCTCTCTCTCTCTCTGTCAAGGCAGGGATGGTCAGGTAGATAATTGTTGCAGTAGTTGTTTCGAATTGTTGTTGTTGTTGTTGATTATTATTATTGTTCTTCTTCTTCTTCTTCTTCTTCTTCTTCTTCTTCTTCATATTTTTCTTCTTCTTATTGACATTATTATTATGTAAGGACATTTTCGACAAGGTGACTGAAGGAGGAGGAAGTAAACAAGGGTGTGTTTTTGATGAGTTTATTCCCGATTAGTTTTACTTTCGCTTCTTCAGGGGAGTGAGGTGGCTCCGATGTCATCCTGCTATATATAGCCGTCACCTGGGGAGCAAGAATTGCCCTATATAGAGCGGGCAAGAATTTCCAAGATATTGCAAAATTCTTATGCTTCTTGTTCTGGCGGGTCAGATTTTTAAGACGTCCCCCCAATTATTATTATTATTATTATTATTATTATTATTATTATTATTATTATTATTATTATTATTATTATTATTATTATTATTATTATTATTTGCAGTAACTCAGTAGCTTTGTCTTTTGCTAATTCAGCAACCAACTCTCCTCCTCCTCCTCCTCCTCCTATCACCATTTTGGGTCCAGAAATGCTCACCACACATACAACATGCAAAGGAAGCTTCTGCAGGTCGTGCAGGAGGAATCAGTTCTCGGGTCGCCATCAGCAATGATCTGAAACAGAAACTAGTGTAAAAAAAGCTTATAAGAAAGCCAATACTTTTCCCGGGTTTATGGTGACGATTTTCTCGTGTAAGACGCCGGGAATAATGTTATCTATATGTATCTTAATGGTAAGACCATTCCTGCAATATGCAGTTGAGTTCAAGGACATTAAGTTACTGGAGAAACTTCAGCGACGCACTTCAAAAATGATTCCAACTTAAAAAAAATATGGACGGAATCAGGTAGGAAGAACACCTCAAACGCCTCAACCTCTTTACGCAGGAAAAGAGACGCTTACGAGGAGATTTGATGCAAGTCTTCAAGCAAATTGAAGAAGTTCAGGAACGTTTTTTGAGGTCCAGAGTAATTCAATGACTAGAAATAACTCTCTAGCCATTCAAGCGAGGCGGTGTAGTACATCGACAGGAGTTTTATTGTTCTCAAACCGAGTCATGTGTTATTAGAACAGCCTTCCTGCAGAACTAGGGAGTCTGAAAACCATCAACTTTTAAAAAATCGGATCGACGGTTACTTTGTTGTGTCAGGCGTAGGCTGCACTGAACTTACAGAAATAGAGCCTTGATCCGCTCGCCAGGCGCTGCAGTCCCTAAAGAGCGGACAAATTCAATGGATCGGGCAACCTCCTGTTGTTTCTAGTTGCTGAATATAGCTCTAGTAAGTCCTCTTGTGAGGATTTGTGGTTTGGCCCAGCCGGTGAATGCCACGGCTGAATTTTATTGAAGGTGTCTGCACGTCCGTGATGTATGGCTCTTCCTTTGACCATGGACCTCAAGGGTGCTCCTCTTGATCATATTGCTGACTGTTGATTGACAGCTGGGCAGCAGGAGAGTAACCCCCAGCCACCCAGCAATGGTTGAAAATGGCCATCGCCTCCGCATAGGAATGGGCCTATAGTCATCTCTGTCTTTCCACGTTTCCATGTTTGCTCTTCTTCCGCTTCCTCCTCGTCCAGTACCCCATAAAGTACTTGATCCATGTTTACACACACACACACACACACACACACACACACACACACACACACACACACACACACACGCACGCACGCACGCACGCACGCTCTCAGAGTTTCAGTTGTTTATCGGCAACGTTTGCAGTGTGGGAACATTTGTTGTGTTTGGCTCAGTAACGTTTGTTTAGTTCAACAGACGGATGAATATGTCGGTGTGTGTGTGTGTGTGTGTGTGTGTGTGTGAGAGAGAGAGAGAACTTCCGCGAGGTGTTTTTTTCTTTCGGTTTTTGGTTTCCGGGATGGAGTTTTGGATTGTACTTTTCTTTTTTCTTTTTTGTTTCTGTTTTTTCCTTCCTCCCTCCTGTGGATGAAGTTGTCATCTATTTATGCGATGCCTCGCTCGGAGGGAAATGGAAAAAATGAAGAAAAATAAATTGTTGAAGAGATTGAACAGATATTTCTCATCTGCACGTTTTTTTTTTTGTATTTGTGTAAAGAAGTAGTAGTAGTAGTAGTAGTAGTAGTAGTAATAGTAGTAGTAGTAGTAGTAGTAGTATATTTTTCTACGTTTCACCTATGGCGTCAGCAGACTTTCATGGTGGGGCCTGATGGTCGAGCCCAGTCCGTTATGGCGCAGGCAAGTGTTTATAGTGGCGCCATCGTGGCAGCTCATGTTACCCCAGACTCATAATTTGATCTTCGTTTAGAGAGAATCTAGAGTCTGGGTTAACAGGTGGTTTTCAGGGCATCATGTGGGTAGTCTCTTAGGCCACTCGGCGGCGACTGAAAATTGTCAGCTTGTAGCGGCGGGCGGGAGGCGAAACTGCCTCCTCTTGGACGCCGCGTCCTCACGCTGACCGCTCAGCCGCCGCCTCCCTTCTTTTCACCGCCCTCAAAAGAATTTTGCGGAAGGTATTGTTTTCAGCTGTGTAAATTATTTTTTTTTCTGTAACGCGATAACTTTTGAACCATTACAGCAAGGATGTTGAAACTTCATAGGTGAACTACTAATGGCCCCCCACCGGACGAGACCGATTTTCAAGGTCAAAGGTTAAAGGTCAAGGTCACCGAGGTCAAAAATGCATATTTTCTCATTTTGAGCACTCCGACCAGAGAATGTTGGCAGCGGGCGGTTTGCACTCGTTCTACATCATTATCATCTTCTTCTTCGTCTTCTTCTTCTTCTTCTTCTTCTTCTTCTTCTTCTTCTTTTTCGACTTTCTGTCTTTGCTTTCTCTTTTATATTTATTATTATTATTATTATTATTATTATTATTATTATTATTATTATTATTATTATTATTATTATTATTATTATTATTATTATTATTATTATTATTATTATTATTATTATTATTATTATTATTATTATTATTATTATTATTATTATTATTATTATTATTATTATTATTATTATTATTATTATTATTATTATTATTATTATTATTATTATTATTATTATTATTATTATTATTATTACCTCCGCCAACAAAGTTGGAGGAGGTTATATTTTCGGTCCGGTCAGTATGTTTATTTATTTGTTTGTTTGTACGTTAACAGTCTCCTGAGCACAATTTTGCGGATATCTTAACCAATTTTTCAGGGAACCTTCGTGTCCATCCAGAATATAACCCATTAAATAATTGCTGAGAAGGGTCAAAGGTCAAGGTCAAAGTCGAACAAAACGTCTGATTGGCCATAACTTCGGTTCTCGTCATCGTAGAGACTTCAGACTAGGTTCATAATTTAGCTCATGGAAAGACGCACCTTGCATGGCCTTGACCTTGACCTTTGACCTAGACCTCGAAAAGTTCGCCCAAGGTCAAAGTTTCCAAAAACATAGAATTTCATCAAATTTCGAAACTAATGCTCCCATTTGATGCACCTTGCATGACCTTGACCTTTTACCTTGACCTCGAAAAGTTCGCCCTCGGTCAAAGTTTAAAAAAAATAGAATTTCATCAAATATCGAAACAAATACTTCCATATGATGCATAGGATCACAGTTGATGCCCATACCAATTTTCAGGACGATCTTTGGCGGGGGTGTGCGCTCTCCAAGTGCTATGCGTCTATTATTATTATTATTATTATTATTATTATTATTATTATTATTATTATTATTATTATTATTATTATTATTATTATTATTATTATTATTATTATCTTCTTATCATCATCATCATCATCATCGTCATCATCACCACCATCATTTTTGCTATCCTCACCTTCTTCATCTGAGTCAAATCATTAAAGTCGCATTTCGTATTTTCACTCGGTGGAAAATAATATAATGAAGCTGATGACAATTTTGCGAACACGTCAAGGAAAAAAAAATACATGCGAGAAAAATCATGGCGGCGCAGAACATCGGCATTTACAACGAAACTAATTATATTATTGAAAGACGAAACGAAACGGAAAATTGAACGCCGGAAATAAAATGAAAATTGAAACATTATGCATCAAGTTCAAATGGTTACGCTCTCTCTCTCTCTCTCTCTCTCTCTCTCTCTCTCTCTCTCTCTCTCTCTCTCTCTCTCTCTCTCTCTCTCTCTCTCTCTCTCTCTCTCTCTCGCTCTCTCTCTCTCTCTCTCTCTCTCTCTCTCTCTCTCTCTCTCTCTCTCTCTCTCTCTCTCTCTCTCTCTCTCTCTCTCTCTCTCTCTCTCTCTCTCTCTCTCTCTCTCTCTCTCTCTCTCTCTCTCTCTCTCTCTCTCTCTCTCTCTCTCTATCTCTCTCTCTCTCTCTCTCTCTCTCTCTCTCTCTCTCTCTCTCTCTCTCTCTCTCTCTCTCTCTCTCTCACACACACACACACACACACACACAATCATAGGAAATACTAATGCTCAGGTAAATCCCCTTGAAACAGATATCCGAGGAGGGCTGAGTCTTCCTTGTCTTCTTCCTCTTCCTCTTCCTCTTCCTCTTCCTTCTTCTCTTCCTCCTTCCTTTGTTACTTCCTCTTTTCTGGATTAGTTTTCCTTCTATAATCCGCAAGTGTCTTTTTTTTTCTCCTCTTCCTCCTCCTCCTCCTCTTCCTCCCCTCCTCCTCCTCCTCCTCCTCCTCCTGCTTTTCTTCTTCCTCTGACGTGTATATGAAGAAAACTATTTATACTCTGCGAAAACACACACACACACACACGCACACGCACACACATACACACACACACACACACACACACACACCAAATTCATCAGTGGTTAATTACGCAAACTTATAATTCAAGCTACGGAGGAGGAGGAGGAGGAGAAGAAGAAGAAGAAGAAGAAGAGGAAGAAGAAGAAGAAGAAGAAGAAGAAGAAGAAGAAGAAGAAGAAGAAGAAAAGAGCTAGAGTAACGAAATGAAGAAATCTTCTACTTAATGAAAACAACAGCAAAAAAACAATGAAGAAAAGAGAGTAAAGAAAGAAGAAGAAAGGAAAGAAGCAAGCCAAGGAAGATAGAAATATGAAAGGAAGAAAGGAAGGAAAGAAGGAACGAAGGAAGGAATGCAGGAATGAATGAATGAATGAAGAAAAACAATAGATAGAGGTATAGGAATGACTGAAAGAATGAAGATACTAAAGGCAAAAGGAAGGAAGAAGGAAAGAGAGAATGCAGGAGGAAAAATGAAGAAAGGGAGGAAGGACTTTAGGAATGGGTGAAAAAAGAGGAATGAAGGGAGAGATGAAGGACGGAAAAGGACATACGTAAGGAAGGAAGAAAGGAAGGCAGGAGTGAAGGAGGGAAGGAAATAAGGTGGAAATGGAGGAAGAAAGGAAGGAAGGAAGGAAGGAGGAAAGGTAGGAAGGAGGAAATGAAAGAAAGGGAATTAAGCAAGGAAGGAAAGACGGAAGGAAGGAAGCAAGGGAGGAAGGAAGGAAGGAAGAAAGATAGAGAGGAGAAAAGGAAAGA
>NC_066567.1:2774474-2781974 GCF_024679095.1 Eriocheir sinensis | reverse complement strand
CCTCACTTTTTTCCTATCATTTCCTTTCTTCATTTCCCTCATTATTTCATTTTTCCCCTTCCTTCTCTTTCTTATTTTTCATTCCCTTCTCATTCTCTCATTTTCCTTCCTTCTCCTCTTCTTCATTCCCTTCCTATCTCTTTTCTTCTTCACTTCTCTCTTCCTAATTCCATTCATTTACTCCTTTCATCTTCCCATCAATTATCTTCTCCACTTTTCCTCCTCTTCCTCATTCCTTTCATTCATTCCATTCCTCTTCTATTCTCTTCCCATCCCTTTTTCTCTCTCCACTTTTCTCTTCTCTTCTCTTTCTCATTCCCTTCATTTACGCCTTTCCTTTTCCCATCATTTATCTTCTTGGCACTATTCTCCCCTTTTCCTCATTCATTCATTCATTCAATTTCTCTTCACATCTGTCTCTCTCAATTTCCTCTCTCCCTCCTTTCATTCACTTTCTCTTCCTCTCCTCCTTCCAATCACATCCATTCTACTCTGTTTCTCTTTCCGTAAATCTCTCTATCTTTTGTACTTTCTCCCCTTCCCCTCTCCTCTCTCTCCCCTCGCTCTTTACTCCCCTCCCCCTCCTCCTCTTCCCCTCCTCGTCCTCCTCCTCCTCCTCTTCCCCTCTTCCTCTGCTTGTGAACATCTGTGCGGCTGACTTCATAATTTTACATGTAGGAGGAGAGGAAGGAGGAAGGAAGGGAAGGAAGGAAAGGAGTATGACGATGATGATGATGAGGAGGACGAGGAGTGTTAGAAAGATAAGTAGGAGTAGGAAGAGGAGGAGGAGGAGGAGGAGGAGGAGGAGGAGGAGGAGGAGGTATTGAAGGAAAAAATGAAAAGCAAGAGGAACACAAACAAGAGGTGAAGGGAGAGAGAGAGAGAGAGAGAGAGAGAGAGAGAGAGAGAGAGAAAGAGAGAGAGAGAGAGAGAGCAACAGGAGGGATCGATGGGAGAGGGAAGTGTGTGGCAGGAACATAATTATTACTGAATCGACCAAGTGCCTCCCGTTGCTTGCCCTTTGGTTCGCTTTGGCTGGCTTTGCGTCCCTTTCCTTCCCTTTATCTCCCTTTTCTTTTGTTTCCTTTTCTTTAGTTCTCTTTCTCTCCCTTCCTTTCCCTTTCTCTTCTTTTACTTCCCTTTCTCTTCCTTTGGCTTCCCCTCTCTCCCTTTACTTTACTTTCCCTCCCTTCCTATCCTTCCCTTTCTTCTCCTTTCATTCCCGTTATCTCCCTTTTCTTGTCTTTCCTTTTCTTTAGTTTTCTTTCTCTCCCTTCCTTTCTTTTTCTCTTCTTTTTCTTCCCCTTCTCTTTCTTTCCTCCCTTTCCTCTCCCTTTCCTTTCTCTCCCTATCTCTCCCTTTCTCACCGTTTGCTGCCCTTATTCATTTTACCTCTTCCCTCTCTTTCCTTCCATTCGTCTTCCTTTCCTTTCCTTCCCATGCTTTCCCTTTACTTTCTTTTACTTTTATTGCCCTCCCTTTCTTTCCCTTTCCTATCCCTTTCTCTCCCTTTTTCTCCCTTCTTCTTCCTTTACTTTCCTTGCTCTCCATTTACTTCCTTTTACCGCCCTTTCTTTCCCTTTCTTTCCCTTTCCTTCCCTTTCTCTCCCTTTTTTTCCCTTGCTCTCCCTTTACGTTCCTTGCTCTCCATTTACTTCCCTTTACATCCCTTTCTCTCCCTTTCTTTTCCTCTCTCTTTTTTCTTCCCTTTCTTTCCCTTTCCTTCCCTTTATCTTACTTTTATTTCCTTGTCTTTCCCTCCCATTCTTTCCTTTCCTTCTCATTCCTTCCTTCACTCCCTTTCCTTCCTTTTCCCTCCCTCTACTTCCCTTTCATTTTCCTTCCTTTCCTTTCCCTTTTCTTCCCTTTCTCTTCCTATACTTCCTTTCTCTTCCTCATCTTCTATTTCTCTTTTTTTATTTCAATTTTTCTTTCTTTCTTCTTCTGTCTCTTTCCTTCTTTTCTTCTTTTGTCTCCTTTTCTTTCCCTTTCTCCCTTTCTTTTCTATATATTTTCCTTTTCTTTCTCCCTTTCTCCCTATATTTTCTTTTATTTCCATATTTTTTTTTTCTTCCTTCTCCTTTTCTATCCCTTCTCTTCCCATTTCACTTCTCCCTTTCCATCCCTTCCCTCTATCTTTCTTTTTCTTTTTCCTCCTTTTCTCTCCCTTTTCTTCACTTCTCCCTTTTTCCCTTTTTATCCCATACCTTTATCACCCATTTTCTCTTTCCTTCCCTTTCTCTCTATATATTTCTCTCCCTTTCCTTTCCTTCCCCTCCTTTTCCTTCTCTTTATTCCATTCTTTCATTTTCCAGTTATATTTTATTAGTTTTTCCTTTCCTCATTTTTTCCCTATTTCTCGTTTTCTATTAACTTCTTTTTTTCCATATCTGCAACTTTTTTATTTTTCCTCCTTTTCACTTCCTTTCCCACCTGTTTCCTTTCATATTTTCCTCTTTTTCCTTCTCCTTTTCCTGTTTCTCTTTTTCTCCCATTTTTTTTAGTTTTTCTTCCTTCTTTCCTTTCCTTCATATTCATCTATGTTTCCTCTTTATAACCCTTTTCATTCTTTTCCTTTTTTTCCCATTCTTTTCCTTTTATTCACTTAGTCTCCATTTCATTTTCCTCCCCTTTCCGTTAACTCTAGTTCTCTAATTTTCCTTCCCTTTTCATTCTTTTCTTCTTTTTCCTTTTCTTCTCTTTCTCTCTTAATTCCTTCCTCTTTTCTCCTCTTCCTTTAGCATTTCTTTTTATCCCCCCTCTCATCTTTCTTTTCTATCTCACTTTCCCTTCCAATTCTTCTCTTTCCTCTTTTCCCCTTTCATTTTCCTTCCTTTCTTCCGTCTACTTAATATTCTCACTCCGTTCCCTTCTCTTACCCTCCTTTTCTCCCTTTCTTCCTTCTCTTTCTCTTCATGTACCCAGAAAAAGAGTTAGGGGAGAGGAGGAGGAGAAGGAGGAGGAGGAGGAGGAGAAGTAAGTGAGGCAAGAAAAGAGGTAAAGAGATAAATGAGGCAGGAGGAAGAGGAGGCTTAGGAAGAGGAGGAGGAAGAGGAGGAGGAGGAGGAGGAGGAGGATAAAAAAAGGGAGAGGAAATCAGACGTGTTAGAGACAAGAGATGAAGAGAAAAGAGAAAGAAGAGGAAGAAAAAGATTGATAAAGAGGAAATATTAAGAAAACTAGAAATAAAAGAAGGAAGAGAAAGAAGAAGAAAAAGAAGACTAGGAGGTAAAGCAGCAAAGAAAAAGAAAAAAGTAGGAAAAATAAAAAAAAGGAGATAAGAAAATGGGAGAAAGGAATGGAAAAGAAGGAATGATGAAGGAAGGGAAGATGAGAAAGAAAGAATCTGAGAAGGAAGAAATTGAGAGGTAAATGGATTGGAGGGTGCAAAGGAGTGTGAGTGAAACCATTTATACATAATATATGAGGGACACACACACACACACACACACACACACACCGAGAGAGAGAGAGAGAGAGAGAGAGTGTTTGCTTTCACATTGTTGCGTCATTGATTAGTGTAACGTCATTCATTGTTTGATTACGTCATAGGCAGGCTCGGGAGAGTTGCAACACGCCATCACACACACACACACACACACACACACACACACACACACACACACACACACACACACAAACACGGCCCAGTAGCTCAGTGGTTAGTGTCTGACTCAACCAGAATGACCGGGGTTCGATTCCCCGTCCGGGTGAAGATAAGTTGGGTTTATCTTCTTTCACGTGTAGCCCCTGTTCACCTAGCAGTGAGTAGGTACGCAACGTCAGGCAAGGAGCTGTGACCTCGTTGTCGCGGTGTGTTGTGTGTGAGTGGTCTCAGTCCTTCCCAAAGATCGGTACTATGAGCTCTGTGCTCTTCCGTAGGGGAACGGCTGGCTGTCTCGAGAGAGACCCGCAGCAGACCGAGAGGTGAATTACACACACACACACACACACACACACACACACACACACACACACAAACACACACACACACATTCCAGGCACCCTGTTCGTCATATTTATATTCTTGTTTGCCTGTGTGTGTGTGTGTGTGTGTGTGTGTGTGTGTGTGTGTGTGTGTGTGTGTGTGTGAACTCATTTCGTGACTGAACATGTCAACGTATGTACGAATTTTATCTATGTGTTATTTTTTTATGTGTATCTCCTCATGCATGTATATGTGTGTGTGTGTGTGTGTGTGTGTGTGTGTGTGTGTGTGTGTGTGCGCTTATTCGTGTCAGCAACCCCGTGTACGTGACTGACCGTGTGCGTGACTAAGTGCTCTTAGTGTGTGTGTGTGTGTGTGTGTGTGTGTGTGTGTGTGTTTGTGTGTGTTCAGAAACGTGGGCGTACTTTGAAGGCTTATTAAGATTACGCTGTTTTATTATCCTCCTCCTCCACTTCTTTTTCCCCCTCCTCTTCCACTTCCTCTTCCTCCTCTTCCTCCTCGTCCTCCTGCGCTTCTTTTTCTTCCTTCTCCTTCTCCTCATCATTCTCTTCCTACTACTCTTTCAACTTCGCTATATCTTCATTATCCGAACTTTTACTTCTTTTCTTTCTGTAAATCTCTCTCTCTCTCTCTCTCTCTCTCTCTCTCTCTCTCTCTCTCTCTCTCTCTCTCTCTCTCTCTCTCTCTCTCTCTCTCTCTCTCTCTCTCTCTCTCTCTCTCTCTCTCTCTCTCTCTCTCTCTCTCTCTCTCTCTCTCTCTCATTTTTCTTGCTGGCCTCTTTACTCTCCTCCTTCCTTTCTTGTCCTGAACTTCTTGAATATTAGAAGGGCAGAGCAAATGTTCGCTGTAATGAGATGGAGGGAGGGAGGGAGGGAAGGAGAGGGAGGGAGGGAAAGGACAGGTAGAAGGAAGGGAAGACTTGAGGAGCTAAAAGGCTTCATATTTTTGCTTCTCTTCCTCGTTTCTCTACTTTATGTTTGTTTCTTATTTCTGTGTTTGTTTTGTTCTGTTTCTCTGTCTGTTTGTCTGTCTGTCTGTATCTATTTTTACCTTTTCCAATGTAATTACTTGTCTTTTTTTATTTGGTAATGTGGCTTTCCTGGCTCTAATTCAATTTCTCTCTCTCTCTCTCTCTCTCTCTCTCTCTCTCTCTCTCTCTCTCTCTCTCTCTCTCTCTCTCTCTCTCTCTCTCTCTCTCTCTCTCTCTCTCTCTCTCTCTCTCTCTCTCTCTCTCTCTCTCGCTCTATTAAGATGTGCAAAAGAATGAAGACAGATTGACGAGAGAGAGAGAGAGAGAGAGAGAGAGAGAGAGTAATCTTATCGGTTGTCAGAAATCCCCGCGAAGAGAGTGACGCAATGATTGGCTTGTGCGGCGTTACGCGGGAAGCGACCTGTGATTAGTGGGCGTCCTGGGCACTGATTGGCTACATGTGCTTTTCTAATTAGCATTACCTGCTTAGCTCTTTTCCTTCCTTCAGTTTCTTTTTTCTTTATTTTTACGTTTTTTTTTTATTTTCGTATATTTTCATTTCTACTTACGTCCTTTTCTTTTTTCCCTCCTTCGTCATATCCTTAGTGTTTCCATCCTACTTGGTGATTGCTCTCCTATCTTTTTCTTTTCTTTTCCGTCTCTCTCCTGGTCTAGTGGTCAGCGTGTCTGGCTACGACTCCGCTGGCCTGAGGTCGAATCCCGGCCCGGTGTTGTGTTCCTGGCTGTCATCCCGCGAATTACGCATGCTCAGCAGCGAATATAAACAAACAAAGACATGTTGATAAACGGAGGTGTTCTCACGCATCCCCCAACAGCATGACTATGCTCACTTCGTTCGTCCCCCCTCCCCCCTTACCCACCTCCTGAACCTATGATGCCCTCCAGCCCCCTCAAAAATATCTGCCAAAATTACGGTCCTGCATATGCACATCAAGACAGTTTTGTTTTGAAAACAGCAAGCTGCTATTTCCCGTAAATTTATTCATGAATTATTGCATGAAGGCTGTTTATTGGCCCTTCACTTCACTTTTTACAAAACAGAGCGTTGTACTGGATTCATGAATGTTTTTCCTTTGAAACAATAAAACAATATTCCCTCCCGTGCTTGAAAACACTGGGGGGACAGCCATGTACACGCGACCAGCTGCGTACACGGATCCGTGTTCATAATGATCCGCCTTTTTGTTCGTAAATAAAGGGAGGACAGCCAGGAACAGAGGGCAGCCAGGAACACGACACCGGGCAGTCGTAGTGCAGCTCACCCAGCTGTTCATCCTTCATTTCGGGCTGGTCGATAAATGGGTACCTGGGAAACCTGGGAAGGTAGAGTGGCCCAGTCCCTGCTTTCACACTGGCCCATGTCCCGGGGTAACGGGCTCATACCTACCACAGGCTCAAAGGGCCAACTGTTCGGAGGTGAGCACCGAGACCACGCGCAGCAATACCGTATGCACCCAACTATTTTCCTTTCTTCGTTCTTCTGTTTTATTCTTCATCGTTTATATCCTTCCTTTCTTTGTTCAGTGCTTCTTTCTCTCATCTTTTCCTCTATAATTCCTTTTTCCGTGTTTCCTTCTTATCCCTTTTCTCTTTTTCTTTATTTTCTCTTATCTTAGTGTGTGTGTGTGTGTGTGTGTGTGTGTGTGTGTGTGTGTGTGTGTGTGTGTGTGTGTGTGTGTGTGTGTGTGTAAAGGCTTTCATCCCAGGTACTAAAAGCGAAACTCTGCCATCAGGAAGATTATGTTAGAGAGAGAGAGAGTGTGTGTGTTTGCGTAGTGCATTGTGCTGAAATCTCTATTTGAATTTGCTTTATTTTTTGTGTGTCATGTAAATGTTTGACTCTCTCTCTCTCTCTCTCTCTCTCTCTCTCTCTCTCTCTCTCTCTCTCTCTCTCTCTCTTTTTTTCTGTGTGTGTGTGTGTGTGTGTGTGTGTGTGTGTGTGTGTGTGTGTGTGTGTGTGTGTGTCACTCCCCTTCCTTTCTTTAACCCTTTTCTCTTTCTTATTTTCTCACCCTTTCTTCCTCCATCCCTCTCTTCTTTCCTTTGTCCCTCCTTTATTCCCTCCTCCTCCTCCTCTCTCCTCCCTTCCTTCTCTCCTCCCTCCGTACCTGATTCAGCAAATTTTTGGAAAGTTTTGGTAGACTAATACTTGAAATCTTTACCCGAGAGAGAGAGAGAGAGAGAGTTATGAGCTTGCTAGATGGATGCGAAATGAGTAAATACCTTCTATTCAGTACTGAACGAAGAGGAAGAAAGAAAGGTGGAGAAAGAAAAGAAGGAAAAAGATGAAAGAAGTTGCAGATGAGGAAAAGTAGTTTGAAGAAGTGAAAAATTACAGGAGGAGCAGGGGGAGGAAGAGAAGGTGGAGGGAGAGGAGAAGGAGGAGGAGGAGGAGGAGGAGGAGGAGGCGGATAATGTGAAGAAAAACGAGGAAGAGGAGGAGAAAGGAGGAGGAGGAGGAGGAGGAGGAGGAGGAGGGCTTAGTAAATGAGAAGGCCTCACTTTCTCACTCTGACACTGTCTAAAGAGATGTTAAGATAAAATCTATATTAAATCCTTC
>NC_066567.1:2739474-2769474 GCF_024679095.1 Eriocheir sinensis | reverse complement strand
TCTCTCTCTCTCTCTCTCTCTCTCTCTCTCTCTCTCTCTCTCTCTCTCTCTCTCTCTCTCTCTCTCTCTCTCTCTCTCTCTCTCTCTCTCTCTCTCTCTCTCTCTCTCTCTCTCTCTCTCTCTCTCTCTCTCTCTCTCTCTCTCGACCCCTGCCCTTTAAGAGAGGTTATGTCACACGGCCATTACCGCCGCACTCAAGGAAACGCTCACAACACGTCCTTTTAATGAATTGGTGACCTTTCCTGTATTGCCGTGTGTCTGTTTTCCTCTAAATGTAATCGGTCATCACTTCATCTTTTTAAATACCGTAAATGTCATCGCTAAGGCTGATTAATTACTTACTCTCACTACTATACTACTTTTATTACTTTTATTTTACTACTTTAATGCTTTCATACTTTTCTACTTTTACTGAACTTCATTAACACTTTACTATATTCACTCGTCTACTTTACTTTTACTACTTTTATTGAAATACTTTACTACTTTTACTTGACTTCATTACCACTTTACTATTTTTACTCGCCTACTTCACTACTTTTACTTCCCTACTTTTACTACTTTTCTTTATTGCTTTCACTACTTTTAATTTTACTACCTTTTCTTTATTGCTTTTCCTACTTTTTATATTATTTTACTACTTTTACTTCAATACTTTTACTACTTTTACTCTATTTTTATTACATTTACTTGCCTACTCTCCTACTTTACTATTGTGCTGCATTACTTTTTATTGTACTTTCAACTATATGAAAATGGTGTTATCAACGTTCATCTGTTAGAAAATTTTTACTTTTCTCTACAAAAACATAAGATCAGTGTTAATATTTTAGTGCAATTTCGCTTTTCCATATATAAAACATAATATCAATTTTAATATTGTAGTGTAATTTTGCCTTTGTATTTGAAGATCTTTTGGTTTTGTTAATTTAAGTTATATTGGCTCTTAATTTCTACCTGTAGTTTCACCTGCATTTAAACCATATTGGCGGTGGTCATTTTTCGGCGTGATTTCTTCTCCCTTTTTGAAACTGTACTGGCAATGTTAACTTCTACTTGTAATTTCTACTTCCTATTTAATACTGTATTACTAATGTTAACTTCTACTTGTAATTTCTCCTTCCTATTTAAAACTGTATTGCCTATGTTAACTTCTACTTGTAATTTATCCTTCCTAATTAAAACTGTATTGCCAATGTTAACTTCTATTTGTAATGTCTCCTTCAGATTTTAAATTGTATTGCCAATGTTAACTTCAACTTGTAATTTCTCCTTCCTATTTAAAACTGTATTGCCAATGTTAACTTCTACTTGTAATTTCTCCTTCCTATTTAAAACTGTATTGCCAATGTTAACTTCTACTTGTAATTTCTCCTTCCTATTTAAAACTGTATTGCCAATGTTAACTTCTACTTGTAATTTCTCCTTCCTATTTAAAACTGTATTGCCTATGTGAACTTCTACCTGTAGCTTCACCTTCCTATATAATAATCACATACGCATCTATAATCTTCAAGTGCGTCTCGGCGTTTCCACTTAAAGGTGAATAACACTTGGTAAAATTATAAGCCAACATTGTCCAACCCTTTGATCTGGCGCAGTCGGTCCCCTTTAAGATTAATCTGGCAACACTCTGATTAATAAGTGGTCGGTAACAGTTAATGGGGAAATTTACCTTGAATGTTACACGTGTACGGTCGCCTTTAAGGGTACCGTCACGCTGGCTGCCACACGCTACACTATTAAAGAAAATTACTACAGAGAAGAAAACTAAGAACAACGAGGAAGAAAACTACAGATACCAAAAAGGAAAGTGAGAAAGAAAAGGAAAGAGACGGAAGTAAAGGAAGAAAGATAGAGCATGTGAAGAAAGAAAAGAGGAGAGAAAAGAGGAGGAAAGGAAAGCAGGTTTGTCACACGTTCCACTATTAAAGAAGATTAGAGTTTTAAAGAAAGAAAAATATGAAAAGAGGAAGAGGAGGAGAGCACTGCGATATATAAATGAAAAAGACGTGAATAAATGGATGAACGAGTGGATGAAGGAAAAGAGAAAAGAAAGATGTAGAGAATGAAAAGAGAAGGGAAGTATAGAAAAATTAAAGAAAAGGGATGCATGAACGAAAGAAGAAAAACAAAAGAAAACTAAAAAGGAAAAGTGAAAGAAAGACAGAAAATAAAGGAAAGAGAGAAAAAATGGAAAAAAAGACAAGAAAGAATGAAAGGAAGAAAGAAACAAAGAGAGAAAGAAAGGAAAATTAGGAGAGAAAAATAAGTACAGAAGGAGAGGAAGAAAGACAGAAAGGAATGAGAGAGTGATTGAAAGGAAGGAAAATGATAAACGAGAAAATAAGTAAAAAAAGAAAGAATGACGAATCGAATGAAAGGAAGGGAGAAGAAAAGAAAGAGAAATAACGAAAAGTGACTCAAAGGAAGAAAAAGATAAAAAAAAACCATATGAAAGAAAGAATGGATGATTGAATGAAAGGAAGAAAATGAGAGAAAATAACGAAAAAGAAAGAAAATATAAAAGAAAACCAGTAAATTTCCACGACCCTCCGTTTTGTTCCCTTTTTTTATAGTGGCAAAAATTAAGAAAGAAAGAAAGAATGAATAACTGAATGAAAGAAGGAAACAAGTAAGAAAAATATGACGGAAAAAGGAAGAAAATAAATGAAAACCAAACCCAGAAAATTACCACAACCTTCTTTTTTTTTTTATTTAGTGGCAAAAATTGAGTTAGAAAAAAAAATGAATAACTGAATGTAGGAAAAAAAACAAGTAAAGAAAGAAATGACGAAAAAGGAAGAAAAGAATAGAAAACAAAACCCAGAAAATTACAACAACCCGTTTTCTTTTTTAGTGGCAAAAATTGACTAAGAAAGAAAAAAATGAATAACAATGGAAGATAAAAAACAAAAAAAGAAAAAATCACGAAAAAGAGAGAAAAAAAACACAAAGTGAACGCAAGTATATTTTCACGTCTGTCTTTTTTTCCTTCTTTTATTTATTGGGAGGCAAAAATTAAGTAAGAAAGAAAGAATGAATAATTGAATGAAAGAAGGAAATGACAAAGCAGAGAGAAGGAAAGAGAAAGAAACTGAAAGAAAAAAAAACAAGTAAAGAAAGAAATGACGAAGGAGAGAGAAGGAAAGAGAAAGAAATAGAACTCTCCCTCCCTTATTTTCCTTTTATTTAGTAAGAAAAAAAGAATGGATAAGCAAATGATAGAAAGAAAAAAACAAGTAAAGAAAGAAATGACGAAGGAGAGAGAAGGAAAGAGAAAGAAATAGAACTCTCCCTCCCTTACTTTCCTTTTATTTAGTAAGAAAGAAAGAATGGATAAGCAAATGATAGAAAGAAAAAACAAGTAAAGAAAGAAATGACGAAGGAGAGAGAAGGAAAGAGAAATAAATAGAACTCTCCCTCCCTTATTTTCCTTTTATTTATAAAGAAAGAAAGAATGGAAAAGAAAATGAAAGAAAGACAAAACAAGTTAAGAAAAGAAATGACGAAGGAGAGAAAGAAAGAGAAAGAAATAGAATACTCCCTCCCTTACTTTCCTTTTATTTAGTAAGAAAGAAAGAATGGATAAGCAAATGATAGAAAGAAAAAACAAGTAAAGAAAGAAATGACGAAGGAGAGAGAAGGAAAGAGAAAGAAAACGAAAACCAGTAAATTCACAACCTTTCCCCTTTTCCTCTTTTATGGAGTGGCTTGATATGATAGACTTTCCCCACCTCATTATTTCATGCCACTGGAACGCGTGGAATGGCGCTAGGAGTGGCGGGAATGGCCGGGAACAGAGGCGCCTAACTTATCTAAACTTATTAAGGGAGCATGTGGCAGTGTGTCTGGGGGCGTGCGTGCTGTCTTATTGGGTTAGTGTAGGTTAGGTTAGGTTAGGTTAGGGTTAGGTTACGTTAGGTTAGGTTAGGTTGGGCTAGGTTAGGTTAGGGTTAGGTTAGGTTAGGTTAGGGTTAGGTTAGGTTAGGTTAGGTTAGGGTAGGGTTAGGTTAGGTTAGGTTAGGGTTAGGTTAGGTTAGGTTAGGTTAGGGTTAGGTTAGGTTAGGTTAGGTTAGGGTAGGGTTAGGTTAGGTTAGGTTAGGTTAGGGTAAGGTTAGGTTAGGTTAGGTTAGGGTAGGGTTAGGTTAGGGTTAGGTTAGGTTGGGTTGGGTTGGGTTGGGTTAGGTTGGGGTTAGGTTGGGTTAGGTTGGGTGGGGATGGGGTGGGGTAGCTTTGTGGGTGTAAGATGTGGGGTCACATACATACATACATACTTACATACACATACATACAGAGAGACTGAAACGGTGAAAAAAAAAAGACAAACAGATATAGAGGCAGACAGATATACAGACATAAACAGAGAGAGAGACAGGGATACTACCACCAAACAGAGAGGCAATCAGACAGACAGACAGACACAGGCATACACACACACACAGGCAGACAGACAGACAGACAAACAGACAGACAGGCATACACACACGGGGGGACAGACAGACGGGCATATACATAGAGACACATGAGCAGATAGAAACCGCCACCAGACAGACAGACAGGCAGACAGTGAGACCACCACCAGACATACAGACACACAGACAAAAAACAGACAGACACAGACAGACAGATAAGCACACAGAAAAAACAGTTACAGAGAGAGAGAGAGAGAGAGAGAGAGAGAGAGAGAGAGAGAGAGAGAGAGAGTAAAAATACAATAGTCACTGGTTTGGTCTCGGAAATATGACCCACTGAACGCATGAACACACACGCGAATTGCAGACAAACAAACAAACAAACAAACAAACAAACACAAACAAATAATAATAATAAATAATAACATCAAATAATAATAAAATAACAACAAAATAATAACAAACAAATAAAATAAACAACAAATAGATAAAGTAAATAAACAAACACTGCAATCATTAAAGAAAACGTGACCTTAGCATATATGGACCCGTCTCCCATTTTCTTTATTTTTAACCCTCTTGGTATAGGTCAGTGGCGAAGGCATACTACGTTAATCTCTCTCTCTCTCTCTCTCTCTCTCTCTCTCTCTCTCTCTCTCTCTCTCTCTCTCTCTCTCTCTCTCTCTCTCTCCTTACCTATATAGAGGGGGATCTTGCTCTTAAAGGGGATGGAGGGAGCCGAGGAGAGAGAATTAGGTGAAGCAGACGGCGTACGTTGAGGGGCTGGAAGAGAGAGAGAGAGAGAGAGAGAGAGAGAGAGAGAGAGAGAGAGAGAGAGGGAGAGGGAGAGGGAGAGCGGCTGTCAGGCTTAAAGAGAATGTATATATATTTAGTGAGCCAGTAGGAAGTAGAATTTTGAATATTGCCTCTATCCCTGCTACTACAACAACAACTACTACTACTACTACTACAACAACAACAACAACAACAACAACAACACCAACAACAACTACTACTACTACTACTACTACTACTACTACTACTACTACTACTACTGCTACTGCTACTACTACTACTAAAATATATGCCAGGAAAAGATGTTCTCTGACTATTTACGAATGAAAAGAGAATTATTTATCAGTTCTTTTCTCAATATTTACTTGACGGCACGAGTAAACAAATACAGACGGAGAGACTGAGAAAAAGACAGAAATAAATGGAGAGAGGGGGAAAGACTATTGAGAAAGCTGCCCAAACACTATCTACTCTATTTTTCTTTTCTTTTCTTTCTTATTCTCTACCCCCACCTCCCCTGCGAAAATGCGTGACACCGTTGCCAGAAGGAGTGTGAGGAAGGGCATAACACTTCTCTCCTGTTGGAAACCAGACGCGGAGGAATAAAAAAAAGAAAAAAGAAGAAAACAACAAAAGAGAGAGAGAGAGAGAGAGATGAAGTGTTCTCCCTGGGTGATACATTTCGAAAATCCTATTATTGGTTTTGGGACCGAATAATGTTCAGGGAGGGAGGATGAGGTGGTGTGTGGGTGTGTGTGTGTGTGGGGTGGGGGTGAGGGGGGGTGGTATGTGTGCGTGTGGGTTTCCTTCTACTACTACTACTACTACTACTACTACTACTACTACTACTACTACTACTACTACTACTACTACTACTACTACTACTACTACTACTACTACTACTACCTGTGACCTTTCTATACATTAGGAGGTGAAGTTAAGCAGAAGAGAAAACAAGAGGAAAGTAAAGGACTCTCTCTATCTCTCTCTTCAACAGACCAAACCCGCATGAGACACGACCAACAGATTAACGCCCTCTCTGTCTACCTGTCTGCCTGCTTACCTGTCTTCATTACTTGCTTACCTACTTACCTACTTACCTTCTACTCATATATTTACCTGATTTCCTCCGTTACCAGTTTAGAGGAAGGAAGGGAAGGGAGATGAAGGATGGGAGGAGGGAGAGAAAGGAAGGGAGGAGAAAGAGGAAGGAAGGGAGGAAGGAGAGGAAGGAAGGAAGGGAAGGAAGAGGAAGGAAGGGAGGAGAAAGAGGAAGTAAGGTCGGGAAGGAAGAGGAAGGAAGGGAGGAGAAAGTGGAAGGAAGGGAGGAAGGAGAGGAAGGAAGGAAGGGAAGGGAGAGGAAGGAAGGGAGGAGGAAGAGGGAGGAGGGAGAGGAAGGAAGGGAGGAAGGAGAGAAAGAAGGGCGTGAAGGAAATATAAAAAGAATAAAGAAGCTTACCTGACCTTCCAAGTGTGTTTATAAGCCCCTCCTCCTTCTCCTCCTCCTCCTCCTCCTCCTCCTCCTCCTCGTCTTGGTCTTGCCCCTCTTCCTATTTTTCTTTATTTTTCTTGTTGTTGTTGTTGTTGTTGATCTTTTTTGTCTTTTTATGCCTTTTCTGCTTCGTCCTCTTCTTGTTTTTATTTTTCTTATTTTCTAATGTTCTTGTTCTTGTTCTTCTTGTTCTTTTTTTTCTTCATCTTTTTCTTTTTCTTTTTCTTTTTTTTTTCTTCCTCTTCTTCTTCTTTTTCTTTTTCTTTTTCTTCTTCTTCATCTTCTTCATCTTCTTCTTCTTCTTCTTCTTTTTCTTCTTTATCTTCTTCTTCTTCTTCTTCTTCTTCTTTATCTTCTTCTTCTTCTTCTTCTTCTTTCTACTTGTTCTTCCTCCTTCTTCTTTCCTCCTCCTCTTTCTCCTCCTCCTCCTGCTCCTCCTCCTCCTCCTCTTCCTCCTTCTATTCATGAACTGTAATTTCCTTTTCTCCTGCAGCAAACTATCTTCAGGGGAGAGATTATTTTTTCCTCCTCTCTCCCTTTTGTTTTCTCATTTCCTCCTCTCCTTCCTTCTCTCCTCTCCTCTCTCTCTCTCTCTCTCGCTCTCTCCCTCGTTCCCTCCCACACCTTCCTCCCTTCTTTCCTTCTCCCCTTCATCTCTTTTACCTCCTTTTTTCTCTCTCTTTTACTGTTGAGTGTCCTGGAAATGTGTGTGTGTGTGTGTGTGTGTGTGTGTGTGTGTGTGTGGGAGTGTGAATATTTTTTTGCAGATTTTTATCCCAAATGAGGAGAAAGAAGACGAGGAGGGAAAATGAGGAGCAGGAGGAGGAAGAGGAGGAGTAGGAGGAGGAGGAGGAGGAGGAGGGGGAGGGGGACCTGACGTACATGCAAATGATATTGACGAACTTGTCTTTCAAAAAAATTTCTCGTGTTTGTCTTTTGCATGAGAGAGAGAGAGAGAGAGGGTGAGAGAGAGAGAGAGAGAGAGAATACAATGATACTCTCTCTCTCTCTCTCTCTCTCTCTCTCTCTGTACACCTGGGAAGATGCACCTGACAGCACCAGATAGGAGGGAGGGAGGAAAGAAAGAGGAGGAAGGGAGAGAAAGAGAAGAAGAGAGGCATGAGAGAAAAGGGAGGGAGGAGTGTAGGAGAGGCGGAGGGAAAATAAGAGAAAATGTGAGGAAAGGGGAGGAAAGAGTAGAGGAAAAAAGTGAAGTGAGAAGGAGGAACGAAAGAGAGAAAAGAAAGAGAAGAAAGGAAGATATCAAGAGAAGGAAGGAAGAGGAGAAACATAGACAAGAAAATGAGAAATAAGGAGGAGGAGGAGGAGGAGGAGGAGGAGAGGAGGAGAAGGAAGATGAAGATGAAGAAAGAAGGATAAAAGGTAATTAGGGACGGAAGGGAGAAAGAAAAAGGAGGAATAAAAAGAAGAAAGAGGGAGAGGAATAAGGAAGAGAAGGAAGAAAAAGAAGGAGGAGAAGGAAGTAAGAGGAAAAATATAAAGAATAAAGAAGAATAAAGAAGGAGGAAGAGAGGGAAGATGAGGAGAGAAGGAAGGAGGAGGAGAAGGAGGAAGAAAGAGGAAAAATATAAAGAAGAAAGAGGAAGAGGAATAAGAAGGAGGAAAAGAAGGAAGATGAGGAGAGAAGGAAGGAAAATAAGAAGGAAAGAAAAGAAAAAATATAAAGAAGAAAGATGAAGAGGAATAATAATAAGAAGAAGCAGGTGGAGGAGGAGGAGGAGGAGGAGGAGGATGTGGAGGTGGAGATGTAGGTGTAGGTGAAAGAAGAGGAGAGGAGGAGGAAAGGTATGGACGGAAGAAGGAAGAGAGGAGGGGGCTGAGATACACTTTCTTATATCTTTAGAAGGTCGAGTGTGAGGGAGAATATTGACAAACCGACGCTCGACCTGAGGGTGACCCGGATGTGGAGGGAGATAAGGAGAGGCTGGGAGGGAGAGAGGGAGGCTGGGAGGGAGATAGGGAGAGGCTGGGAGGGAGATAGGGAGAGCCTGGGAGGGAGATAGGGAGAGGCTGGGAGGGTGATAGGGAGGGGCTGGGAGGGAGATAGGGAGAGGCTGGGAGGGAGATAGGGAGAGGCTGCCCGGTATCAGAACGATCGACAACGATCAATCTTGAGATTTGAATTTAACGTTTTTCAGATGACGATTCCTGCCCGACTAGTGCTCGGCAACAAAACGACAATAAAGAACACTA
This sequence comes from Eriocheir sinensis, assembly GCF_024679095.1. Classification (NCBI taxonomy): domain Eukaryota; kingdom Metazoa; phylum Arthropoda; class Malacostraca; order Decapoda; family Varunidae; genus Eriocheir; species Eriocheir sinensis. The sequence continues at coordinate 2,760,558 of NC_066567.1, read as the reverse complement.
CCCGATTGCTAAACGAATGCTGCTCGATAACTGGACGATTGGAGAACGACTCCTGAAAGGGTACGTGCCGTGCCCTTTCCTTCACTCGCTAATCCATGAACTGGGTGCGGCCTTGACATGTGTGCTTCTGTCCTGACCCCACCAAATACACACATACAAAAAAAGAAAAAAAAAAAAATCACTCACGTGCCCACCCGCCATCTGTGGGCTCTTGGTAGTGAATATGTCAGGTGACTGGGCCGTGATGTCAGCCGGTTGTGCAAGTGCAGCACACAGGGGCGTCAGGTCAGGGTAGCACACAGGGGCGTCAGGTCAGGGTAGCACACAGGGGCGTCAGGTCAGGGCAGCACACAGGGGCGCCAGAAGTGTAGGGTGGCAGGCAGGGCGACAGGGAGTATCAAGACGTCAAGTACGGTTGCAGGACTTCGAGGGGAAGCGAGCTTATTTGCGTTTTTCGTAGGCAACGGGCTGCATAGTTGCCAAACAACCCTCACACTGATGACATGTCGGGCAGCACTCGTTTAGCAATCGTTCAGCATTCGCTCAAGTGAACGATTCGCCGGGCAGCTATCGTGGAGCTGCTGTGCGGCTGTCGAACAGCTGTCGGGCAGCTGTTATAATTTCGTGCCCGATCTTTGCACGAGTGCTGTCCGACCTATCACGAAAGCTGCACGAACGCTGCACGATAACTGGGGGATCACTGCGAGTGCTGCACGATGCCTGCAGCACTCTTGCCCGATCTTTGACAAGGTTACCGGCCACGCCAATTGATGCCCGAAAAGTAAGCATAGCGCTTATTTTTCGTGCTCCTTGCCGACTCATCGTCCAGCAGTCGCGGTGCACGGATTTCCCCAACGATGGCTAGACGATGTGCCACGATTATGAACCCTAATGCTGTACGAATGGCAGTCTGGCAGCTGTCGCGTTCAAGCTCATGTATGTGTGGAAGCCCCTAATGTTTGGTTAGGGACGAGAGAGAGAGAGAGAGGCGAAGGTTGACATTTACATCACTTTACATATTTACTCTCAGCCGCCGTAAAGAAAGTGAAAAAGAGAGAAACCGCAAGACTGACTCAGCGACGCCTCTGTCTCAACCCCAATCCTGCTAATCCGTGGGAGAGAGAGAGAGAGAGAGAGAGAGAGAGAGAGAATTAACCTTTCCTTGACCCGGGCTGAAGGAACAAAGTGGGAAAAAATGGCATAAAATGAGACACAAAAAAAGCTGAAGAAAAATATTTGAAGTGAAAGTTGGAATGAAAAAAAAATAGAAGAGAAAAAATCAAAGGGAGAGAAAATAAACGAAATAAAGATAGGAATAAACGGAGGAAATAAAGAAGGAGAAAGAGAAAAAAATTGCTAAACTAGGGAGACAGAAACTAATTAGACAAAAAGGAAATGAGGAGAGGAAGGAAAGAGGGAATAGAATAATGACGAAAATATTGTTAGATGTATTTAAGGAAGTATGGAAGGAAGGAAGCAATGGAGAAAAAGGAAGAACAAGAATAAAAAAGAAGAAAAGAAAGAACAGAGATAGGGAAGTAAACCAGCAGTAAAAGAATAGAACGAATAGCAACAAAGAAAAAAAATGAAGACAAGAACAGGAGGAAGGAAGGAAAAAATAGGAAAAAAAGAGCGGAAGAAAGAACGGAAGTAACGAAGGAAGGATGAAAAGATAAACAGAAGGAATAAATAAAGCAACCAAACAGGAACAAATAACAAAAATAAATGAAAGAAGAAAGCAACAAAGAATGGAAGAACAGATTGAAAGAAAGAAGGAAGAGAGAAAACGAGAATGGGAAGGAATAGAGTGGAAAGAACAGAAAGAAACAAAGAAGAAAGGAAGGACAGCAGAACATGGAAGAACAGATTGAAAGAAAGAAGAGAGAAAAGAAATGGAAAGAACAGAAAGAAACAAAGAAGAAAGGAAGGAAGAAAAGGGAATAGAACCACAGAGGAAGCACAGCAGAACATGGAAGAACAGATTGAAAGAAAGAAGGAAGAGAGAAAACGAAGAATTGGAAAAGAATAAAGTCGAAAGAACATAAACAGACGAAGAATAAAGGAAGGAAGGAGAGGGAATAAAGTGATAAAAGGAAGCACAGGTGGGGTGAACGGAGAGGGATAAGGGAGAGAAAAGGGTCAGTCGAGGAGGATCGGAGCTCTTGCGAAAGTCTCTTATGGGAGGAAAAATGTTGAATTGGTCGACCCTTTGAGCTCTTGTGTTCAGACAGGCGGGACGGATGAGGTGGAGGAGGAGGAGGGGGAGGAGGAGGAGGAGGAGGATTAAGGTAAAGTGGAAGGGAAGTTGTAGAAGTGGAGGAAAATGTGGAGAGTGTTATAAAATGTAGATAGATACCGAGATAGCATTGGAGGAGGAGGAGGAGGAGGAGGAGAAAGAACAGTGATAAGGAAGAAAAGCAACAATACAGGATTAGAAAGATTAGAGACAAAGAAGGTAGGAAGGAACAGAACAAGAGGAAGGAAGGAAGGAAGGAAAAACGGTAACAGAATTGAAGAAAGAACAGGAGAAGCGAAGGAAGGATGAAAAAATAACAGAACAGAAGTAAAACAATCAAATGAAAGAAATAACAAATGATAATGAAAGACAAAAGCACCAGGAGAGGCAGCGAATCACAATACCTTCAGGAATTTAGTCAGGCAGTCTACGTGGGGTGAAAAGACGGATTCACGTTCAGGCACTAGTAGAGTCAAGTACAGGCTCGACCCAGCACTGTTCTCTCACTTCACGGGGCAAGGAATGACAAGGAAGGATGATAGAACCTTTCACCCACTAAGAGAGATGGCATGTTTGGCCTTGTGTTCCCCTGCGGTCACCCCGGCCAGGACAGTTATACTTAATTCCGAACAGCTGGCCGGATTCCTTGGTCTTTCCCTTGCTCGCTAAGTGCTCTCACGCCCTTCAGTGGCTGGTGGCTGCCTTGAACAAGTCACGCTGGGTTCACATTCACAACTTGGAGTGACTTCGAATAAAACGAAGTATAATGTGCCGGCTATCGAAGTTTATGTGGCACCGTGGTTAGATGAAAAGGGGGATATAAAGTACGTGTGGGAAGATGTGAGAATTATATGGGAGTGGGTTGAAAGGATTCGTTTATTAAGCGGCTCTTCTGCCCTGCCGACACGCTGCCTCCTGTGCGGGTTGCATAACTACTCTTGTGGCAGCAGCACATTGCAGCCGTCCCGCATGTTATGGCGGGCTTGAGTTATTCATTTAAAAAGTTCCTTTGAAATGAATGTGCTTACGGAATCCAGTGTTAACTTATTTTACAATTTCATTGATATACCTGTTGTTGAAGAGAGAAACTGATTGCTCACTAGTATTCTCCAGCGTCTTGTACTCTTTCTTGCATAATGCAACTGCGTTTTATCTGCAAGAACTTCGCATTCGTTTGCACTTCACTTTTGTACATAACACAGGATCGCAGAATTGTAGGAGCTGTGGCAGCATAACCACGAGTTACGCCGGAGGCACCGTACTGTGTGTGTGGGAGGCACGCTGGGTGCTCCGCGTGTGTGTAGGAAGTGTGCTGGGAACATGTTTTGTGTGGGACATATGCCGGACTAGGTGCAGGGAATGTGGCAGTGCTCCAGCTTTTGTGGATGTGTAGGAGATATGTCTAAGCCCCTTTTCGAATAGGCCTTTTGGAATTTACATTGTTAAATCTATTCATTATTCTAAAGACTACAGTCAGATTTCCCCCGAGTCTTTCGCTTAGTGAGAGAGAGCAAATCCACCTCACGCGTCTCTCTTAATACAAAGGGTTACGCAACGCTGGGCTTTGCTGAGCCGCTCGTCGCTGTGTCCTCTCCACCAAGTTCTGATCCTTAACATAATATGGTATCATGTATTCTCTCCCCTTTGTTCCCAGTATTTCCTTCCTTGCCTCCCATTTCCCTTTCTTTTCCCTTCACTTCGTTTTCTGTATCTTCTTCCTTCTCTATTTTCCTTTCTTAGTTATTTTCTCATTTTCTCTCTCCCCTTTTTCTCCATTATTTCCTTCCTTTTCCTTCCCTTTCCCTTTCTTCCTCTTCATTCCCTTTCCCTTTCTTCCTTTTTTTTTCCCTTCACTTCGTTTTCTTTATCTTCTTCCTTCTCTATTTTCCTTTCTTAGTTATTTTCTCATTTTCTCTCTCCCCTTTTTCTCCAGTGTTTCCCTCCTTTTCCTTCCCTTTCCCTTTCTTCCTTTTCTTTCCCTTCACTTCATTTTCTTTATCTTCTTCCTTCTCTATTTTCCTTTCTTAGTTATTTTCTCATTTTCTCTCTCCCCTTCTCCTCCATTATTTCCCTCCTTTTCCTTCCCTTTCCCTTTCTTCCTTTTTTTTCCCTTCACTTCATTTTCTTTATCTTCTTCCTTCTCTATTTTCCTTTCTTAGTTATTTTCTCATTTTTTCTCTCCCCTTTTCCTCAATTATTTCCCTCCTTTTCCTTCCCTTTCCCTTTTTCCTTTTCTTTCCCTTCACTTCGTTTTCTTTATCTTCTTGCTTCTCTATTTTCCTTTCTTAGTTATTTTCTCATTTTCTCTCTCCCCTTTTCCTCCATTATTTCCCTCCTTTTCCTTTCACATCCCTTTCTTCCTTTATTTTCCCTTCACCATATTTTCTTTATCTTCTTCCTTCTCTTTATTGTGTTTTCTTCATAGTTATATCTTCTACTTTTCTCTTCTTCTTCCTCCTGTTCCCTCTTCTCTTCCTCCCTCTCCCTTTTTCCTTTATTTTCCTTTCATCTATTTTCTTTATTTTCTTCTCCTTTTTTTCTTCTTTCTCTTCCATTTCTTCTTCCTTCGTCACCTTTTTTTCCATTTATATTTCTTTCCATCCTTCCTTTCTTCTTTTCTTCCTTCCTCCTCCCTTTCCTTCCTTACTTTCCTACTCTCTTCCATACTTCTATCCTTCCTTCCCTTTCTTCCTTCCTTCCTTCATATCTCTGTCCATTTCTTTCCCTTCCTGCCTTCTTGAAAATCTACGTAAATCATATCGTAGGGTCCTTTGACGTCCCAATTAGCACTGACATCGTTAAAGAAGGTTGGTATAAGTTTGTGAAGCAAGGTCTGTTACTGCGGAAGACACGTTGGTTATCAGTTATTTAATTATCGGCATCGGGGAGAGCAAGCCATCGTGTCCCTGGTAAAAAAAATTCCGAAAGTTTAATCAAAATCGAGGTAAGGCTAATTGGAGGAGGAGGAGGAGGAGGAGGAAGAGGAGGAGAAGGAGGGAAGAAGAAGAAGAAAAAAGAGGAGGAAGAGTAGTAGTAGAAGAAGAAGAAGAAGAAGAAGAAGAAGAAGAAGAAGAAGGAGTAAGGAGGAGGAGGAGGAGGGGGAAGGAAGAAAAGAAGAAGAAGAAAGAAGAGGAGGAAGAAGAGTAGTAGAAGAAGAAGAGGAAGAAGAAGAAGAAGAAGAAGTAAGAGAAGTAAGAGAAGGCGGAAAAGGAGTAAGGAGAAGGAGGAGGAGGAGGAGGAGGAGGAGGAGGAGGAGGAGGAGGAGGAGGACGATGTGTTCACCTGGGCCGCGTGTATAGCTAATTCGTGACTATCTTACCTGTAACGTATATGAGGCAGGTGTGTGTGTGTGTGAGAGAGAGCGAACAAAGGAAAGATGATGTCCAAAGTATAAAAAAAGAAGAGAAAAAATTGAGCGGTTTAGATCCACAGGTATTCTCTTCCCACCTGTTGCATTCCTTCCTTCCTTTACTCCGTTCTCTCTCCTTCTCTTTTCTTACCTCCATCCCTCCCTTACTTCCTTTCTTCCTTTTCATCGTTATTCCTTCCTATCCTTCCTTGTCTTCTTCCTATATCTTTTTCTTTTTTACCTTTTCTTTTCTTTGCTTTCTTTCCTTTCTTCCATATTCCTTCTTTTTTTCTTCCTCTCCTTCCTTTCGTTCCTTCTCTTTCATTTTCTTTCTTTACTCCATTCTGCTTTCCTTCCTTCCCTCTTTACTCTTTCCTTTGTTCTTTCTTATTTCCTTTATTTCTTTATCTATTTCTTTCAGTCCCTATCTTTACTCCATTTTGCTTTCCTTCCCTCCCTCCTTTCTTCTTTCCTTCGTTTTCTTTTTCTTCTTTTATTTTCTCTTGCTCTTCAAATCTTTCTCTTCCTTCCTTTATCCCCCACTAACTTGTTTCGCTCTTTCTCTCTCCGTTTTTCCTTCCCCTTCTTTCTTCCTTTTTCTATTTCTCACCATTTCTCTTTCTTCCTCCTTTTATTTTTCTCTATCTTCATCCCTTCTTTTCCTTCCATCCTTCCTGTTTCTTTCTTTCTTCATCTCTTTTCCTTTCCTATCTTTATTCCTCTCTGTCTTCCTTCCTTCCTTCTCATATTTTTCTTTTCTCTGTTCTTTCTCTTATTCCTTCCTTCCTTCCTTCATTTCTTTCTCTCTCCAGCTGCTTGTTTTCGTTCTTTCCTTCCTTCCCGCGTTTCATTCTTTCTTCTTTCTTTTTATCTTTTATCTTTATTTATTTATTTCCTTCCTTCAATCCACTGTTCCCTTTCTTTCATCTTGTTCCCTGATCCTTCCTTCATTTCTTCTTTCTATCTCTCCTTCCTTCTTCTTATGATTTTTTCCTCTTCCTCCCATCTTTTCCTACATGCCTCCTTACTTTTTCTTCCTTTCTTTCTTCCCTCCTTCCTTCATTCATTTTGTCTTGTTCTCCATCCCTTTCCTCCATTTCTTCTTTCTTTCTTCTTTTTTCTTATCAGCTTTCCTATCTTCTCTCCTTCCTTCCCTCTCTTCGTTCATTTTTTCTCTTCTCTCGTTCTTTTCACTTTTTGTCTTCTTTCCTCTTTCCTTTCTTTTTCTATTTCTTCCCTTTTTCTTCCTTACTTTCCATCCCTTCTTCCATTATTCCTTCCTCTCTTTCATATTCATTCTTTCCATGTTTCCTTCATTTCTCCCTTCCTTCGCTTTCTCCTTCCTTGCTTCTTTTCTTCCTTCCTTTCTTTTCCTTTTCTTCCTTCTTTCCTTTCTTCATTCCCTTTCCTTCACTCTCCTTTCCATGTCCTTATTTCCTTTTTCTTTCTTTCTTTTTTCTTTCTTTTCCTCTTCCCTTTTTCTCTTCCGTTCCTCCCGTACCTGTCTTTCTACCTGTGTATCTCTCTCTCTCTCTCTCTCTCTCTCTCTCTCTCTCTCTCTCTCTCTCTCTCTCTCTCTCTCTATCTATCTACCTATCTATCTATTTCTCTATCTCTATCTCTCTCAGGAAATATTCAGACGACCATGACCGAACTCTTCCTCCTCCTCCTCCTCCTCCTCCTCCTCCTCCTCCTCCTCCTCCTCCTCCTCCTCCTCCTCCTCCTCCTCCCAAGTGAATGTCTTCAGCTAAAAGTTTGCATCGTCAACATTCCTGAATTTTTAAGTCGCTCTATTAGTCCAGGTTAATCTCCCCTCCCCCTTCCCCCTCCCCCTTCCTGCTCCTCCTCCTTCTCCTTTTCCCTCTCCTCCTCTTCGCTCTCCGTCCTCTCTCCTCTCCCTCCTTCCTCCATTCCTCTCAGCCTTGGTATCTTCTCCCTCTTCTTCTCTCTCTCCTCCTCTCTCCTCTTTTTTTCCTTCCTTCCTTCTCCTCCCCTCTTCCTTTCTTTCCTCTTCTTCCTTCTCTCTCTGTCTCTCTCTCTCTCTTGGCATCTTCTCTTTCTTCCTATACTTTTCTTATCTCCTCTCTCTCCCATCTTCTTCTCTTCCCTTGTTCTTTCCTTCCTCTCATCCCTCTTCTTCCCTTTCCTCTCCTTCTCTCTCTCTCTCTCGTCCCCTTTCTTCCCCTCTTCCTTTTCTGTTCTCCGACTCTCTGCTTCTATCTCTTTCCTCCCTCTCTCCTCTCCTCCCCTCTCCTCCCCTTCCCTCCCCTCTTCTTGACTCCCTTTTATATTCCCTCTCCATCTCCTCCCTTCTCTTCCCTGTTTTCTCCACTTCCTCTCCCACTCATCTCCTTTCTCCTTCCTTTCTCCTCTCCCCCTTTCCTCCTTCCTCTGTCTCTCTTCTCCCTTCCCCTTTGTCATCTTTCCTCCTCTTCCTCTTTTCCTCTTATCTATGCCCACATCCCCAGTGATGTTATATACCTGGACTTTCAGAAAGCCTTCGACAAGGTACCGCACGAGCGACTCCTTAAGAAACTGCACTCGGCGGGCATTGGAGCCAATCTGATCGCGTGGATAAAAGATTGGCTCACCGACAGAAAACAACGAGTACTACTCAACGGACAGCCTTCCGATTGGCTTCCAGTCACTAGTGGAGTGCCTCAAGGGTCAGTGCTGGGACCCATCCTCTTTATCATGTATATCAATGACCTAGAATCAGGACTGAAATCCACAATATCGAAATTTGCTGATGACACCAAAGTGGGTGGAGATGCCCTCACAAAGACCGACTGCGAAATCATTCAGAAAGACCTCGATCACATTATCGAATGGTCGCAAAAATGGAAAATGTCCTTTAATGTTGACAAATGCAAAGTCATGCACATTGGGTCCCAAAATAGTAACCACACATACATCATGAATGGGAAACCTCTGCAAGCGATGCAGGAGGAAAAGGATCTTGGAGTCACTATCAGCAGTGACCTGAAACACGCGAATCACTGTAAAAAAGCATACAACAAAGCCAACACTATGCTCGGGTTCATAGCGAGGAACTTCGAGTGTAAAACACCAGACGTGATGCTATCCTTGTATAATTCCATGGTAAGACCGCACCTCGAGTATGCAGTACAGTTCTGGTCTCCTAATTACAGAAAGGACATTGCTTTACTGGAAAGGATTCAACGACGCGCCACGAAGATTATTCCAACCTTCGGGGCTCAACCGTACGAGGAACGACTCAAGAGACTCAATCTCATTACATTGGAGAAAAGACGACTACGAGGGGATATGATTCAAGTCATCAAGTACCTGAAAAAATTCAATGACGTCGATTACTCCAAATTCTTTGAAATGCAAACCAACTCAAGAACTAGAAATAACGGTTTACCCGTTCAGTGAAGTCGATGTAACACAGACATCGGAAGGAGTTTCTTTTCAAACCGAGTCATCCGCCACTGGAACAATCTTCCCTCAGAAGTAGTAAATGCGAATACCATCAACTCCTTCAAATATAGAATCGACCGTCATTTCGCTGCGTCGGGAGTAAACTGAATAACGAGGTGCTTTCATCTGCTCCTCAATATCGAGGTGCTTTCATCTGCTCCTCAAGCCCCAAGTGGCTGTCGAGCAGATTAAATCACCAAAGCGGGCGACCTCGTAATGAACCAATAGGCTTTCTGTTGCCTGCATTTCCATGTTTCCCCTCCCTCCCATCCCATTCTCCCCTTCCCTCCCATTCCCTCTCCCTCCTTTTTCCCTCTCCTCCAGTTCTCCCTCTGTTCCTCTATTCAACCTGTCCTGTTTTGCTTTCTTCCTCCCTTTCTTTTCTTCCCTCTCCCTCTCTCCCTCCCTTCCCTCCCTTCCCTTCCCTCCCCATCTCTTCCTCTCCTCCAGTCAGAGTGTTCATGTTCTTTTTTTTTTGTTTGAGGTTAAAATGGAAATTCGTGCGTCCACTCTCCGTAAATCTCTCTCGAGCAATTAATTTCTGGGCGTCCATCACTCACGGGTTTGTCCTGCGATGCTCCTTTGTTTGGGCGCTAATCAGGTGCGTCGCGGCCGTAATCTCGCTCACTCACCTGCCCTCCTGTACGTGTCCCTGCTTGTGTGTGTGTGTGTGTGTGTGTGTGTGTGTGTTTGATTTGGCTGTACTCTTTGATTTCTTCGTTCTCACTTTCTTATCTTTTTTCTTGTTGTTGTTCTTGTTTTTGTTGTTGTTGTTGTTGTTGTTGTTGTTGTTGTTGTCTTTCATCACATATTTGTTCTTCCTAATTATCTGTTTGTTTGTTTGTTTGTTTGTCTCCCGTCAAGTGCATATTGGTTTTAATTGATTCACGTCACACCTGTTGACCTTTTTCCTGTTTGTGTGTGTGTGTTCGTTTGTTTGTTTGCTCGTATTAATTTGACCACCCCCCTCACTCCCCTCTCCTCACTCCCCCTTCCCTTGTTAGCTGCCCTTGCTCTCTCTCTCTCTCTCTCTCTCTCTCTCTCTCTCTCTCTCTCTCTCTCTCTCTCTCTCTCTCTCTCTCTCTCTCTCTCTCTCTCTCTCTCTCTCTCTCCACCCTCCCTTGGTCTCCTAATTGTATCTTCATCTGTTCTCTTCTTATTTATTTTCCTTCTCTCCCTCTTCTCTCCTCTTTTCCATTTTTCTTCTCATATTAACTTCGTCTGTTCTTTCTTGCAGAGACCTGAGCAGTCCTGGTTCACGCCTGGTAAGTCGACAACTGATTCTTGTATCCTAGAGCTTCGCGTACTGGTGAGGTGAGTTTCGACAGGGGATGCTTGCAGCCTATGTCGATCTCAAGAAGGTTTTTGATTCAGTGCATCGCGAGGCACTCTGGGATCCCTTCCGGCTCCACCGAATGCCTGTAAGGACCGTTTGTCTATTGACTGGCCTGTATTCTGGGACTAAGAGTGCTATGAAGTGTATATGTGTGTGTGTGTGTGGGTGGGGGGTGGGGTGGGGTGGGGGGGTGGGGGCTTGTCCAGCTTTTTTCCTGTAAATGTGGGAGTGAGGCAGATCTGTGCTCTTGTCCCATCGCATTTCAACACTTGTATGGACTGGTATTAGGCAGGGTTGTGGACCAGAGTCATTGCGGAGCATCTATTTCCAATACCAGGGTCACTGACCTTGTTTTTGCCGATGATGCAGTAACCCTGGCGGCGTCTCTGGAGGTTTTGGTGATGGCTCTCGAGGCACTGCACGAGGAGGCGAAGGCCTTGGGACTTCAGGTCTCCTGAGCCAAGACAGGTACAGGTGTTTGGAGGCTTGCTAGATGACACATTACAGTCTGTTCATGCGTGTGGCGATGACGTTGAGATCTCGGAAAATTTCACGTATCTTGTTAGCGTAGCTCAAAATAACGAGGAGTCTCGCCAGGAAGTCTTACGGCTGATTGGCCTGGCCCACGGTGTTATGGACTCGCTCAACACGAGTATATGGCGTTGTCGATACCTGTGCAGAAGGATACCTTGTGCTCCCTGTCTTACCCTATGGCGGTGAGACACTAAATAAGGGCTTGGAGAAGCGGCTTGATGCCTTTGGTAATAAATGTCTACGCAGAATCATGGGATATCGATGGAATGACTTTGTGTCAAACCGGCGACTACTCCGTGGGACTGATTCGACATATATTACCTGCATAGTCCGTCAACGCCAACTCCGGCTATACGGGCACGTGGCACGTTTTCCGGAAGCTGATCCTGCTTATCGGGCTGTTTCTGAACGACAATCCTGAGTGGAGGAGGCCAAAGGGACGCCCGTGTTGTTCAACGCTTCAGTGGGTTGGTAGATCCTGCTAGGAGGTACTTGGGACGAGAAGGGAGCATGCATGAAGACTTACCAGGAGGAACCCTTGGATTTGGCGTCGAAGGGTGGGCGAGGTAGATAGTTCTGATACTGATAGTTCTCTCCTTCCTCTCGTCTTCCCATTCCCTCTTCTCTCTCACAGTCTGTTATCTATTCATATTCTCTCCACTTTGCCCTCTCCCTCTTCACTCCCCTCTTCTCTCCCTCTCTTTCATTATTCTTTCCCTTGCTCCCCTCTCTTTTATTTCACCATTCCCTCTCTTCGTTCTTCCCCTTTCTCTTCTCCCTTATTTTCCCATGTTCTTTCCTTTCTTTCCTTCCTCTCATCTTCCTTTTCCTTCTCCTCTTCCATCTTCTCTCCCTCTTTCCCTGTTTTATCCCCGTTCTTCCTTCCCTCTTGTCTCCACTCTCCTTCTCCTCTCCCATCTTCTTTCCCTCTTTCCTTGTTATCAGTTTCAGGTCTCCCTTCCCTGTCTCTTCCCTTTCCATTTCCTTCCTCTCTTTTCTTCTCTCATTCCCCTTTCCTCCCCTCGCCCTTCTTCTCTCTCCCCCTGTCCTCCTCTTTCTCTCATCTCTCGGGGGCTTCGTGGTGCAGTGGTTAGCACACTCGGCTCACAACCGAGAGCCCGGGTTCGATTCCCGGGCGAAGTGAAAAAATTTGGGCGGCTTTTCTGATACCCTACGCCCCTGTCCACCCAGCAGTGAATGGGTACCAGGTATTAATCGGGGGTTGTGTCCCGTCTCCTGGGGTCTGTTCCCTTCTCCTATAATTCCTTCCCCTTCTGTCTCTCTCCGGCATATGACCACAGATGTTGCGCCGACTAAACGAAACTTTCCAACTTTTTTTTCTCTCATCTCTCCTTTCTCTTTCCTCTCATCTCTCCTCTCCCTTTCTTTTTTATCTCTCCTTGTTGTTTCTTCCATATCATCTCCCTCTCCCTTTCATCTCCCTTCTCTGTCCCTTGTTTTCTCTCCCTGTTCTTCCCTCCCTCTCACCTCCTTTCTCTCCTCCCTCCCATCTACCTTATCCTTCTCTTTTCCATTTTTTTCTCTATCTTTTCACTTCTTTTCCTTCCCTCTTCCGTTTTCCTTTTTATTCCTCATTTATTTTTCTTCCTCTCCTTATTTGTTTACCTGTTTGTTTGTTTGCTTGTTTGTGTGTGAGTGCGTGTGTTATTGTTGTTGTTGTTGTTGTTGTCATTATTATTTATTCATTTATCTATTTTATTTTATTTTATTTTATTTCTCTCCTCCTTCACTTCTTTGGTATTTTTGCGCACCCTCCATCTCGTATTTTATTTATAGGTTTGAATATTCGGGGATGTTGTTGTCAGCTTTGCAGGAGGAGGAGGAGGAGGAGGAGGAGGAGGAGGAGGAGGAGGAGGAGGGAAGGTGAAGTCAATCTTATTATGGTTTGGAAGGGAGCGAGAAGGAGGGGTAGAAGGTGATGAGGGAGGAGGAGAAGAGGAGGACGAGCATGAAGAGAAGAGGAAGAGGAGGAGGAGGAGGAGGATGAGTAGGAGGAGGTCTAAATCTATGTCACATATTGGATTGATTTTACTTAATTAAACGCCAACACTGTCACTGACTCCTCCCTCCTCCTCATCCTCCTCCTACTCCTCCTCCTCCTCCTTTCACTCATGCTTTTCACAATTCTTTCTTGCAATATCATACTTCCAAATAACAAAGAGGAAAACACAACAACAACAACAACAACAACAAAAACAACAACAACAACAAAAACAACAGCAACAACAACTATAACTACTACTACTACTACTACTACTACTACTACTACTACTACTTTTTTTTTTTACTACGGCCTCCATCCATTAGAGTTGCGTTGTGAGCGGTGTCTTTTCTCATAGTCTTTCACAAAGCAATTCATTGGCCCCAGCCCCCCAATGACTGGCTACTACTACTTCTGCTACTTTTTTTTTTTACAGCAAAAGAGCCGCCTCAAGGGCAACAAAAACAGTGTATAAAAAAAAAAGCCCGCTACTTGCCGCTCCCAACAACAGAAAACAGAGTGGCCAGAAGAGAGGTCAATTTCGGGTGGAGAGGTGTCGTGATACACTCTTCTTGAAAGAGGACAAGTCATTGGCAGGAGGAAATACAGATGAAGGAAGGCTGTTCCAGAGTTTACCAGTGTAAGGGATGAAGGAGTGAAGATGCTGGTTAACTCTTGCATATGGGGTTTGGATAGTATAGGGATGAGCAAGAGTAGAAAGTCGTGTGCAGCGGGGCCGCGGGAAGGGGGAGGCATGCAATTAGCAAGTTCAGAAGAGCAGTTAGCGTGAAAATATCGATAGAAGGTAGAGAGAGAGGCAACATAGCGGCGGAATTTAAGAGGTAGAAGACTATCAGTAAGAGGAGAGCTAATGAGACGAAGAGCCTTAGACTCCACTCTGTCCAGAAGAGCTGTGTGAGTGGAGCCCCCTCACACTTGAGATGCATACTCCATACGAGGGCGGGCAAGGCCCCTGTAAATGAATAGCAACTGCGCGGGGGAGATGAACTGGCGGAGACGATACAGAACGCCCAACCTCAAGGAAGCTGATTTAGTGAGAGGGGAGATGTGAAGTTTCCAGTTGAGATTTTGAGCTAAGGATAGACCGAGGATATTTATTTTTGAAGAAGGTGACAGCTGAGTATTATCGAAGAATAAGGGATAGGTGTTTGAAAGATTATGTCGAGTTGATAGGTGGAGAAATTGAGTTTTTGAGGCATTGAAGGACACCAGGTTCCTTTTACCCCAATCGAAAATAATAGCAAGGTCTGAGGTTAAGCACTCTGCAGCCTCCAGTCTTGAGTCATGTAATTCCTGTTGTGATGGTCTTCTGTTGAAAGAAGTTGAATAATACAGAATGGAGTCGTCAGCGTATGAGTGGAGAGGACAGTTTGTAATGGAAAGAAGATCATTGATGAATAACAGGAAGAGAGTGGGTGATAGGACAGAGCCCTGTGGAACACCACTGTTGATAGGTTTATGAGAAGAACAGTGACCGTCTACCACAGCAGAGATAGAACGGCCGGAAAGGAAACTGGAGATAAAGGAACAGAGAGAAGGATAGAAACCGTAAGAATGCTACTACTACTACTACTGCTACTAGTACTACTACTACTACTACTACTACTATTGCTACTACTACTACTGCCACTACTACTGCCACGCCAGCACGCGCACAAGCGCTCTATTTATTACTCTAACTTTTATCTTCGGGCCCTTTCCCTTCCCGCACATCCGGCTTAAGCCTGATAGAGCTATCCGGGGTGCTGATGACTGGCTGACTGACTGGCTGACTGACTGACTGACTGACTGACTTGTTGCTTGATTTGCTGATTGGTTGACTAAATGGGCGACTGACTGACTGAATGTTTTGATTGGCTGACTGACTAAATAACTGATTAGATGACTGACTGACTGAGTGATTTACTGGCTGAATATATGACTGACAAAGTGGTTAACTGACTGACTGGTTGGCTGGCTGACTGACTGAGTGGTTGACTGACTGACTGCCTGACCGCCTTGCTGAGTGATTAATGAATTGATCGGCTGACGGACTAGACAAATATATAAATGAAGGGGATCTGAATGTGCTTAAGTAATGCATTAAACAGAGAGAGAGAGAGAGAGAGAGAGAGGAGAGAGAGAGAGAGAGGGAGAGAGAGAGAGAGAGCGAGAGAGAGCGAGAGCGCGCGCAAGAGAGCGGTATATCATAATCTTTTCATTGGACGAGGAAAGGGCGAGGGATGCGTTGTGTTATCAATCCTCCACTTCCTTGTTTGGCTGCCCGTGTAAAAGTCATCATTAAAAAGGGGGATTGAGCGAACGGAGGCGGGAATGGACGCCAAAGGTCATATTACTGGGGATCTCGCCGCCTTAGTATAGATATTTGACAAGGCTTTCGTAGGAGTTTGTATGCATTTCCAGGGGTAGCTTTATGACCCTGGTGGTAGTTTGACCCTTCTTCTGTACCTTGAACCTAAAATTATGCTCATTAGAACCCGACTGATCTCCTTTTTGGGCCTTATAGATAGTTGATGTGACAGGTGATGTAATTTGTGGGTATTTCCAGGGGTAGCTTTATGACCCTGGTGGTAGTTTGATCCATCTTCTGTACCGTGAACCTAAAATTATGCTCATTAGAACCCGACTGATCTCCTTTTTGGGCCTTATAGATAGTTGATGTGACAGGTGATGTAGTTTTATATCCCTGGTGGTAGTTTGACCCTCCCTCTGTACCGTGAACCTAAAAGAATTCTTCATTACAACTCAATTGATCTCATTTTTAGCCTTTATATATAGTTGATGTGAGAGGTGATGTAGTTTTATATCCCTGGTGGTAGTTTGACTCTTCCTCTGTACCGTGAACCTAAAATTATGCTCATTAGAACCCGACTGATCTCCTTTTTGGGCTTTATAGATAGTTGATGTGACAGGTGATGTAGTTTTATATCCCTGGTGGTAGTTTGACTCTTCCTCTGTACCGTGAACCTAAAAGAATTCTTCATTACAACTCGATTGATCTCCTCTTCGGCCTTTATAAATGTTTGATGTGAGAGGCGGAAGCGTCTAACAACACTGACTTCAATTTTCCACATAGCATCGTCCGTTCCTCTCGTATTTCTCCGCTTGGATTATTGTAACGAAGATTAAACACAGCAAGCGATAATTTCTTGTGTGTGAGCGTTGACAGAGGAGTGTGAACGAAGAGAGAGGAGAATCGTCATTATCCGTATCGAAGCGTATCGTATATCATCGTTTATTTCACTGGTATATGTTTTTCCAGTATTATAACGATGAGAGAAAACGATTATTTGTACTGGCGATGAATGGGAAGTTGAAGGGGAAACTGAACGAAGGGAATAAGAGATTTACGTATTACTAGAGTTTTATATGTTTTCGTTTTCTTCGCTTCTTATTTGTTTCCGTTGAGCATTATAACGAAAATAAGAAAAAGTAATTTGAAGGTTGAAGGTAATCCGTAAAAAGGGGAAACTGAACGAAGGAAAGAGAGATTTACTCATTACCAAGAGTTTTATATATCTTCGCTCTTCCTCGTTTCCTTTGAGCATTAAACGAAAATAAATAGAAGAAAATAATTTGAAGATAAAGAATAAAAAAGGGGAAACTCAGCAAAGGGAAGAGAAATGTAGATTTATTACGCAGAATTTTATACATTTTCGTTTCTTTCTCTCTTATTTGCTTAACGAAAATTGATAAATGAATACTAATATGAAGGTGAAGTTGAGCGTTAATTAAAGGGGAGACTCAACGAAGGGAGGAGAGAATTATTAGTATCATATATTTTTTTTTCTCTCTAGTTTGTTTTCTCTGAGCAATGCAATGAAAATGAATAGAAGGGAGAATTATATGAATGGGAAGGTGATCGATAAACGGAGGTGCAGCGAAAGGGAGAGAGAACAATTATTTAGAGTTTCATATTTTTCGTTTTTTTCATTTTTATTTGTTTCCTTTGTTCATTATAACGAGAGTGAATAAAGGAAGCTATTATTTGAAGGTGAAAGTGACCAGTAGAAAGTAGATATGAACGAAGGGAAAAGAGAATCATTACCAATACTTTAATTTTTTTTTCGTTTTTTCATTCTTATTTGTTTCCTTTGTTTATTATTACGAAAATGAATAAAGGAAGCTATTATTTGAAGGTGAAAGTGACCATTAGAAAGTAGATATGAACGAAGAGAAGAGAGAATCATTACGAACACTTTCATATAGCTTCGTTTCTTTCCCTCATATATTCTTTTTGCCTCATAACGAAAATAAAAGGGGAAATGATAATGTGAAGATGAAAGTGACCATTAGAAAGTAGATATGAACGAAGAGAAGAGAGAATCATTACCAACACTTTCATATAGCTTCGTTTATTTCCCTCATATATATTTTTTGCCTTATAACGAAAATAAAAGGGGAAATGATAATGTGAAGATGAAAGTGACCATTAGAAAGTAGATATGAACGAAGAGAAGAGAGAATCATTACCAACACTTTCATATAGCTTCGTTTCTTTCTCTCATATTATATATTTTTTGCCTCATAACGAAAATAAAAGAGGAAATTATAATGTGAAGGTGAAAGTGACCATTAGAAAGTAGATATGAACGAAGAGAAGAGACAATCATTACCAACACTTTCATATAGCTTCGTTTATTTCCCTCATATATTCTTTTTGCCTTATAGCGAAAATAAAAGAGGAAATTATAATGTGAAGATGAAAGTGACCATTAGAAAGTAGATATGAACGAAGAGAAGAGAGAATCATTACCAACACTTTCATATAGCTTCGTTTCTTTCTCTCATATATATTTTTTTGCCTTATAACGAAAATAAAAGGGGAAATAATAATGTGAAGGTGAAAGTGACCATTAGAAAGTAGATATGAACGAAGAGAAGAGACAATCATTACCAACACTTTCATATAGCTTCGTTTCTTTCTCTCATATATATATTTTTTTGCCATATAACGAAAATAAAAGGGGAAATAATAATGTGAAGGTGAAAGTGACCATTAGAAAGTAGATATGAACGAAGAGAAGAGACAATCATTACCAACACTTTCATATAGCTTCGTTTCTTTCTCTCATATATATTTTTTTGCCTTATAACGAAAATAAAAGGGGAAATAATAATGTGAAGGTGAAAGTGACCATTAGAAAGTAGATATGAACGAAGAGAAGAGACAATCATTACCAACACTTTCATATAGCTTCGTTTATTTCTCTCATATATATATTTTTTTGCCTTATAACGAAAATAAAAGAGGAAATGATAATGTGAAGATGAAAGTGACCATTAGAAAGTAGATATGAACGAAGAGAAGAGACAATCATTACCAACACTTTCATATAGCTTCGTTTCTTTCCCTCATGTATATTTTTTTGCCATATAACGAAAATGAAAGAGGAAATAATAATGTGACGATGAAAGTGACCATTAGAAAGTAGATATGAACGAAGAGAAGAGAGAGTCATTACCAACACTTTCATATAGCTTCGTTTCTTTCTCTCATATATATTTTTTTGCCTTATAACGAAAATAAAAGAGGAAATAATAATGTGAAGATGAAAGTGACCATTAGAAAGTAGATATGAACGAAGAGAAGAGACAATCATTACCAACACTTTCATATAGCTTCGTTTCTTTCTCTCATATATATTTTTTTGCCTTATAACGAAAATAAAAGGGGAAATAATAATGTGAAGGTGAAAGTGACCATTAGAAAGTAGATATGAACGAAGAGAAGAGACAGTCATTACCAACACTTTCATATAGCTTCGTTTCTTTCTCTCATATATATTTTTTTGCCTTATAACGAAAATAAAAGAGGAAATAATAATGTGAAGGTGAAAGTGACCATTAGAAAGTAGATATGAACGAAGAGAAGAGGGAATCAATACGAACACTTTCATATAGCTTCGTTTCTTTCTCTCATATATATTTTTTTGCCATGTAACGAAAATAAAAGAGGAAATAATAATGTGAGAGTTAAAGGGCGGTAGAAAGTAGATACAAACGAAGGGAAGAGGGAATTACTACTAACACTCATATGTTTTGTGTATTTCTCTCATTTTTTTGTCTTTTTTGAACTTCATAATAAAAAATAACATATGAAACAACGATATGAATATGAAGATGACCAAAAAGAAAAGCTGATCGTACAGAGGAGAAAACTATTACAAATCTTTCATATTTTCGGATATTTTTTGTATCTATTTCCTTTGAGTATTATAACGCAAAGTAGACAAGGAAACAATTATAAAAACATGAAGATGACCAAAAAGAAAAGCTGATCGTACAGAGGAGAAAATTATTACAAATCTTTCATATTTTTCGTTTATTTTTTATACTCTTTCCTTTGAGTATTATAACGCAAAGTAGACAAGGAAGCAATTATAAAAACATGAAGGTGACCATAGAAAAAGAGATGGACGCACAGAGGAGAAAACTATTACAAATCTTTCATATTTTTCGTTTATTTTTTGTATCTATTTCCTTTGAGTATTATAACGCAAAGTAGACAAGGAAGCAATTATAAAAACATGAAGGTGACCATAAAGAAAAACTGATCGCACAGAGGAGAAAATTATTACAAATCTTTCATATTTTTCGTTTATTTTTTGTATCTATTTCCTTTGAGTATTATAACGCAAAGTAGACAAGGAAACAATTATAAAAACATGAAGGTGACCATAGAAAAAGAGATAGACGCACAGAGAAGGAAATTATGACAAAATATCCTTCATATATATGTATACTGATCTTGTGTTTGTTTTCTCTGAGCATTGTAACGGAAATTAATAGAGAGAAAAAATAACATGAAGGGAAAAATACCCAAAGAAAAGGAAATATGAACTTACGTGGAGAAAAAACTACTGCAGAAACGTTCATATATTTTCCCTTATGTTACTCGCATTTGTTTTATTTTTTATTACGGAAATGAATAGAAAAAAAAATAACTTGAAGCGAATAATGACCACAGAAAAGAAACTTACACCGGAGAAACTATTGCAGGTCATATTCTTCTGTGTATTGCGCTCGTCTTTATGTTCTTTTGCCTTATCACGAAAATTATGAGAAGAAAAATAATATGAAGATGAAGAAAAATGGGAAGGGAAGGGAAAAAAAAGGGAAGGTAAGAGAAAATAAGGAGAAAAAGGGAAGGGAAGAGAAAAAAAAGAAAAGGGAAGGGAAGAGAAAAGAGAAAATGGGAAGGGAAGAGAAAAAAGAGAAAAAGGGAAGGGAAGAGAAAAAATAATATAAAAATAAAGAAAAAGGGAAGGGAGGAGAAAAGAAAGAAAAAGGGAAGAGAAAAAGAATAATATAAAAATGAAGAAAAAGGGAAGGGAGGAGAAAAAAAGGGAAGGGAAGAGAAAAAAAGAAAAAAAAGAAAAGGAAGAGAAAAAAAATAATACAAAAATGAAGAAAAAGGGAAGTTAAAGGGAAGCAAAGTGAAGGAGCGTAGAGTGGAGAAAAATGTTGCTCTTCTTCCCCAAATCATTATATATTATCGTTCATTTCCTTCATATTCCTTTCGCTTGTGTATTATTAGGAAGGTTCAGGGCAAAGGATGGGAATTTGTTGCACACGTTGTTTATTTATTTCGCCTCAACATCTGCGTCATTAGAGTTTGTTGGTCGTTAAGTATGTATCGTGTTTTCTACTCGACTCGTGTTCTCATTCTTCTTCATTATTTACATCATCATCATCATTATCATCATCTTCTTCTTTTTCTACTTCTTCTTCATTTTCTTCTTCATTTTCTTTTTCTTCTTCATTTTCTTTTTCTTCTTCATCTTCTTTATCTTCATCATCAACTTCTTCTTTTTCTTCTTCTTCTTCTTCTTATTATTATTATTATTATTATTTTTATTTTTATTATTATTATTATTATTATTATTATTATTATTATTATTATTATTATTATTATTATCATTATTATCGTGGTGATTCATGGTAAACCAGAAACACAATTCATGATATATAATTTTACAGCAGAAATGTAAGGAATCAAACCGTTGTTATTGCCATCATTATTATTGTTATTATCATCATCATTATCATCACACCTGCTTTTCCCTACACCTCTGAAGTAGGTCGTACAGGTAAAGTGTGTGCGGTTAATGTATTCTGTATATTTTTTGTGTGTCTGTGAGATCCGGCTCCCTTCTTTA
>NC_066567.1:2689474-2734474 GCF_024679095.1 Eriocheir sinensis | reverse complement strand
GAGAGAGAGAGAGAGAGAGAAGTGGCAACACAGCTGCCTGAGGCAGCCACACCCAAAGTGGCTTCATAAAATGGAGAGACTAAAGACAAGCTTAATCTCCTTATGTACCACATGTTGCGCGCTGGCTCCATTGCTTTTTAAAGTGATCAAGATCCCTAATGATTTTTGTTCATGTTAAAAAGTCAGTCGTGCCTATCATCAATTGTTTAGCATGTCAAGGAAGAGAGAGACAGAGAGAAGACTGGTAGATCATTCCGAGCTGACCACGCCTCCGCGACTCGTCGCCGCTGCAGTCAGTTCATTCTTCAGTCATCGGAGCCGCCTTGACGCCATGGTTTGCTACTCGACATAATTCTCGCCGGTTTTGTGGCAGGAAAACAAACTGTTGCATGGAATTCTCCAACGTTACATTTCCTAGAGGTGGCAGACGGTAAGGAAGTGCAGAATGAGTGTGTAAGGTTAGTTCTTAATCCAGGCCGCCGTTCTCTCCGCTCCATGAATGTTTATTAGTTTGGCTGCTCAGGAACAAGATTTTAACGTTCGCGTATTACTAGTGTTGGTATTAATATAGTTTTACACCCGTGATTATTAATTGATAACGACGTAGATGAATCAGTGAGTCAATATTCAAATTGAACAGCACGCAGCAGCATGCACCAGCCGCTTGTCATTTTTTTCTCGTCTCTTGGAGCAGCACAACAGAAACTTAAGAAAAATGGAAGAGGCAGTCAGTCTATTACTCTGTCCTTCCTTACCGTTTGGCGTCTCGAGGAAATAAAATGCTGGCATACTCCAAGGCTGCATTTTTTTTTGCCACCCGCACATCAAGAATTTCGTATAAATAATCCAACAAAAATTATAACGTCACATAAACGTATCCGTTATATTCAGTGGTGAAGTAAAAAAAAAAAAAAATAGGAATATTTTTTATAGTCACCCCTACAAAATTACGTTTTCGCCTTATAGTTTTTTCGGAACTTGCGACATCCAAGCCTTAACATTACATCGCTTATCTTTTCCCTCAAGAATCCTTGCTCCCCCCTCCCCCCTCATCCCCCGCTGTCCAGACAACTCCTGAGGTGTCTCGTCTTTCAATCTGTCTTCATTTTAGTATGCCAAACTAAATTTTAAGTCACCAACTAAAGTAATATTCAATATAATGTCACACCCTCATCCCCCAGTCTTCAATATATGCAGAATATTTTGTGAAAACCGTTGTAACTCGGTGCCCCTCATGCCCCGCCGCACATTCAGACACTCGTTCCCGCTGAGGGGGTGACGGAACGGCTCCAACGACAGTCCCGTCTACTCCCTCACACAGGTGGAAGTGAGCCTCGTTCATTCCCTGCTACTCTCCCAAAACCCCGCCTGATAGTTTGAGTGCCTCAGCAAAACATTTCCACTTCTACCTTATGTCAAGCTGATGCCAGTTCCGTCTGTGCCCTCACACAGGTAGGGTCTGAGTCTCGCCCATTCCCTCTTAATTTCCCTAGAGCCCGTGTAATAATTTTAGGGTCAAAAGTAAGACTTTTCCACTTATACCCTGACGCCAGTTCCGCCTGCTCCCTCTAACAGCCCCATCTTGTCCCTAAGTCACTCGTTTGTCTCGCCCGCCACACACACACACACACACACACACACACACACACACGAACCATTTTTTCCAACATATTTTTTTTAGGTTATTACTCTTGTGTCCAGTGCCTTGGCAACTCACCCCGTATACCATGTAGTGTTTCCTCAGTATCTCCATTGTACCCACCCGGATATTTGGACACTAATACTTATGAAACTTTCAGCAATTGTTGTATTAATTCAATCAGTCTTTTGTAATCTGGTAATGCAAGCCTGTAAGTAAACGCATAAATATTGTCCTTGATCACTTCGTTGCTTCAGATCCTTCCTCCGTAGTGACAAACACGCAGGAGCTAGGCCGGAGGAAGGCGAGTGCGTGGGACTAACACCAGCGTTGCCAAATTATCGTACACATCTCTGCATTTTCGTTGTTTCTGACCGATAACTATAACGAAAACAAACAAACAAACATCAATAAATAGGATTTTTAACGCTAACTTCAATTTTCTATCGTTATGTGTGTAGGTACGAGAGTTTGTGGCTTAAAAGTAGTAAATAAAATGTGGTGAATACGATAATCTGGCAACGCTGACTAACACTGACTCACGTCCTCCCAGTATTTTGGTGCCGCCGCGATAATTTCATTCCGTGGTGTTATTCGGTCTGGCGGAGGGTTAAAAGGTTCTCTCCTTGATCAGATTGTGTGGTAGCAGCCTGGTGTGCAAGTGTTTTCAGTAATGCCACACGGATCTTTAGTTTACCAATTTCTGTTCCTTTATTTTAATTTAGAAACCCAAACAAAAAGTCTAGTTGCATGATATATGTGTGTGTGTGTGTGTGTGTGTGTGTGTGTGTGTGTGTGTGTGTGTGTGTGTTGTGGAGTCCTTATTAACATTTGCCGCCTTGGTCATTACGCACGAAATTGAAATATTGAATTATGGGCCACGTTCTCTCTCTCTCTCTCTCTCTCTCTCTCTCTCTCTTTCTATTTCTTTCTTTCTCTCATTCTTCATCTTCTTCTTCTTCTTCTTACTAAAGAACATAAGAGTCTGCAAGAGGCCATTAGGCTTATACAAGGCAGCTCCTGTAAACCTAACCATGAACTTGTCTATTAATATCTTGTCGGCATCTCTCATATCACCACTCACAACACGGCTGCCAACCCCTGCTCCCTCATTCTCCATTCCAGCACTTGATCATATCTTAGTTAATGAGTTTCCAACATAACCCATTACTGCGTGCCCTACCCAGCTCTCTTACCGTCAGATTCTTATTAATATCCCCCTTATTAAAGCCTTTCATCCATTTATAAACTTCGATCAAGTCTCCTCGCACCCTTCGCCTTTCAAGAGCATGTAAATTTATACATTTAGTCTGTCATTATAAGACAAGTTTCTCAACCCGTGAATATTTTTTTGTCATCACCTCTGCACAGATTCTAACACCTTGATGTCCATTATGTAGTAAGACGAGAACTGAACGGCACAATCGAGATGAGGTTTGACTAATGATGAGTACAGAGTGAGGGTGATTTCAGCTCTTCTATTGCTTACGCTTCCTGAAAGTAAACTCTGCCATTCTTAGCCTCAGTGTACTTCTTGGACGGAGATCAGACCTCACTAAGACTCCTAAATCTCTCTCTCTCTCTCTCTCTCTCTCTCTCTCTCTCTCTCTCTCTCTCTCTCTCTCTCTCTCTCTCTTTAGTAACATACGATGGTGAGAAACCTTGTCGAATTCTTTACTAAAATCTATATATATCGTAGTTTTAATTTTTCTGCCACCTTAATTAATTAATTAAGAACAAAATATTCTTCTGCGTCTTATTTTTCAGTCTTTCAGAAATGTTATTCGTCACTTATTTTCATTCCTCCAACTCCTAATTAACTTTTAAATGCCCTTTCTTCCTTCATTTGCTATTTTTTCCTTCCCCTCCTCCTCCTCCTCCTCATCATCATCATCATCATCATCATCATCATCGTTGTCACACTTCTTGTCTTTCTTGTGTGCCTGCCTCTCACTCTTACCTCTTCTCCTCTTCCTTATACTTTTCCTCCTCCTCCTTCTTTTCCTCCTCCTCCTCCTCCTCTTCTTCCTCCTCCTCCTCCTCCTGGCCAGCCCCAGTCGAGTATTAATTAGAACAACAAAGGTTCAGTTGACATTGTGTTGGATAGTTTGACGAGAGAGAGAGAGAGAGAGAGAGAGAGAGAGAGAGAGAGAGAGAGAGAGAGAGAGAGAGAGAGAGAGAAGACATTTTCCTAATTGCTAGTCGTACATTATTACATTAGTTACTATAATGTTCTTATATTATTATTATTATTATTATTATTATTATTATTATTATTATTATTATTATTATTATTATTATTATTATTATTATTATTATTATTATTATTATTATTATTATTATTATTATTTTATTCATTTAGTGTCAAACCGTCAACCACAAATATGACATCCTCCTTTTTCTCCTCTTCCTACATCTCTTCCTCCTCCTCCTCCTCCTCCTAGTAATGAGCCAACAGGCTTTCTGCTGCCTGCTAGTCCATGTTTCCTCCTCCTCCTTCTCTTCCTCTTCCTCCCCTTCTTCCTCTTCCTTACCTTGAAATTCTGTCACGGTAAACAATCTTTGTGAGCCTTAATTACTGCCGGCAGGTGTCGCTTGTCCTTCCTTTCCCTTCCTTCCTTCCTTTTCGTCCTTCCCTTCCTTCCTTCCCTCCCCGTCCCTTCCTTCCTTCCTGTCCTTCCCTTCCCTTCTCTTCCCTTCCCTTCCCTTTCCTTCCCTTCTCTTCCCTTCCCTTCCCTTTCCTTCCCTTCCCTTCCTTTCCCTTCCCTTCTCTTCCTTTCCCGTCCTTTCTCTTTCCTTTCCCTCCTCGCACTACTCTCTTCCCTTACCTTCCCTTCCCTTCCCTTTTCTTCCCTTCTCTTCCCTTCCTTTTCCTTCCCCTCCTTTCCCTTCCCTTCCCTTCCTTTCTCTTTCCAGCCCTTAAACTACAGGCCATTTAGCTTGTTCGGGAAAAGTTCTCGAGATCATCAGAGACAAACTCGTTAAGTTTTTTGACGACAACAATGTAATTTCCGATGCTCAGCACGGTTTCAGAAACAAGCGCTCATGCTTAGCCAACTTACTGGGTATCTTCCAAGGTATCTATGAAAACTCGGACAATCATATCCCCAGTGATGTTATATATCTACACTTTCAAAAGGCCTTTGACAAGGAATCACACGAACGGCTTCTCAAGAAACTTAAATCGGCGGGACTAGGAGACAATCTGATTGCGTGGATTTCATTTTGATCGTTCGTGTGGTTACCATTTTCATTAGCAAGCGGTCCGATACCACAAGTGAGTGACTTTTTATTATTTACATAGCTAAAAAATTCTTTAGGATTAGATTTACTTGTTTCCGCTATATATTCTTCAAGATTTTTCTTGCTTCGTTTTATTAATTTCTTGGTTTCGCGGCGAATTCTGTCCAACTCTAGTTTGTCAGCCTCGCTCTGAGTTGATATGTATCTACTGTATACGCATTTTTTAAGAGATAGGCTATTTTGAATCTCGTTATTCCACCATTTGGGTTTCTTCTTAAAAGCTGAACGTCTGTTACGATTGGGTACGCATATGGTTTTGGCATTGTTCAATATTGTGGTGAAGGCCCCCCAAGATTTATCAATATCTGTCTCCGCCGAGATTTCAGTCCAGTCAGAATTATTTAGAACTGATCGGAGTCTTACGAAATTCGCTCTCTAATAATCAGGCACCTTTTCTTTACTAGGAGTTACTTTACTTTCTTTCATATTGATGCTGAATGTGATTGTTCGGTGATCGCTAGAACTAAAAATTGGACCAACATTTACTTCGTTAACTAGATCAGCTGTCGTTGAAAAGACAAGGTCAAGTATATTATTTTCCCGAGTCGGTTCTTGAACGTGCTGATGCAAATCACTTTCTAGTAAATTTGTGTACAGGTCGAGCCCTGTATGTGAGTTCAACGGTTCACCCCATCTTTTCACTGGCAAGTTAAAGTCCCCAACAATTACTGCCTCGCAACTGCTACTTGTTTCTAATAATAATTCACTTAATGCGTGGTCGATATCAAGAGTCTGCCTTGGCGGTCTGTAGATAAGTCCAATTACTATTTTACGAGATTTATTTTTAATTTCAATGAAGACCATGTCTACATTGGTTATAATATCTGTTTTCACGGATACTGGATGAAGAGAGTTGTGGATATAAAAGATAACGCCTCCACCCTGTCTCTTCTCTCTTTCATGACTAAAGATGGTATAACCCGGTAATCTATATTCCGCAATGAAATCTCTATTTGAAGTGTCTATCCAAGATTCTGTGATTCCGATGATGTGATAATGATTTGTAGCTGCGAGGACTTCTAAGTCTTCAAATTTGTTACGTAGGCTACAAGCGTTTACATAGCAAGCTTTAACGTGATTCGAGTCGGGGGTTTTGCGGGTTGAGTGTTCCCTTACGGTGGAGCTGCTGGTGTTCTCGCCTCCGCGTCTTTTGGCTTTCGAAGAGCCACTTGGTCACAGAGCAGCCTCCCGAAACGGGCTGCTCCAACAGGGTTTAAGTGGATGCCATCAGGAAGGAACAAGTCTGAATCGTAGTAAAAATTGCTCCACAAATTAGCGAACTAGACGTTTTCTTGTGAGCAAAGGGACTGAAGTCTGTTGTTTGTGCTGAAGGCCTTACTGTAAAAGCTAGATTCGGCACCGACCCTCGGGAGGATTCCTGAGATTATGATGTTACTGGCATCCGTTTTACGTTTATACTGCTTGATCATGCGGCGGTATTTCTCAAGCAGTTCCTCAGAACGGGTTGTCTTTACGTCATTCGTCCCCGCGTGAATGACAAAGAGGGTGTTTCGGTCGGCATTTCTCGTGACATCATCGCACGCTGCGGTGATGTCATCCAGTCTGGCACCTGGATAGCAGTAACGTTTTCTGCGGCCGTTTGATGAACGACCACAGAACTCAACCAGCTGGCCACGCACCATGGAGGGAAGGGAAGGGAAGAGAAGGGAAAGAAAGGAAGGGAAGGGAAGAGAAGAGAAGAGAGGGAAAGGGAAGGAAAGGGAAGGGAAGAAAAGGGAAAGAAAGGGAAGGGAAGGGAAGGGAAGAGAAGGGAAGGGAAAGAAAGGGAAGGGAAGGGAAGGAAATAGAAGGGAAAGAAAGGGAAGGGAAGGGAAGGAAAGAGAAGGAAAAGAAAGGGAAGGGAAGGGAAGGGAAGAGAAGGGAAGGGAAAGAAAGGGAAGGGAAGTGAAGGAAATAGAAGGGAAAGAAAGGGAAGGGAAGGGAAGGGATAGTGAAAGAAAGGAAGTGTAGGGAAGGGAAGAGAAGGGAACGAAAGGGAAGGGAAGGGAAGGGAAAAGAAGGATAATGAAAGAAAGGAAGTGTAGGGAAGGGAAGAGAAGGGAACGAAAGAGAAGGGAAGGGAAGGGAAGGGCAGAGAGTGAAAGGGAATAGTAATAATAAAGCTAATACTGATAATAAGGTCATATCGGTGTTGTTATTGTTATCTAGTCCTTCCTCGCGGCATTTCCTGTTGTTTGTGTTTTATTAAAGCATCAAATAAATTCCGTTTGGACAACCACGGCGCAGCGGCGGGCCATTAAGCCATGTGATATTATTATTATTATTATTATTATTATTATTATTATTATTATTATTATTATTATTATTATTATTATTATTATTATTATTATTATTATTGTTATTATTATTATTATTATTATTATTATTATTATTATTATTATTATTATTATTATTATTATTATTATTATTATTATTATTATTATTATTATTATTATTATTATTATTATTATTATTATTATTATTATTATTAGTTGTAGTAGTAGTAGTAGTATTGTTGTTGTTGTTGTTGTTGTTGTTGTTGCTACTTCTCCTCCTCCTCCTCCTACTACTACTACTACTACTACTACTACTACTACTACTACTACTACTACTACTACAATACAATGATAAATAACGAAGAAATACTTTATAACAAAAGATGAAATAAAGCGAAATGTAACAGAGAGAGAGAGAGAGAGAGAGAGAGAGAGAGAGAGAGAGAGAAATAGTGATCAGATGGTAAAATGAAAGAGGAGTCAGGGAGCAGGAAAAGAAGGAAAGAGGAATGGAGAAGGAAAACAGGAAAGGAGGAGAAGGGAGAAGGAAAGAAGAGGAAAGGAGGAGGAGGAAAGAAGGGAGGAAAAAAGTTTATTGAAAGAGGCTACTGTTATTTGTCCTTGCGGCCTCGTTAAGAAAGGTAAACACTCACACACACACACACACACACACACACACACACACACACACACACACACACACACACACAGAGAGAGAGAGAGAGAGAGAGAGAGAGAGAGAGAGAGAGAGAGAGAGAGAGAGAGAGAGAGAGAGAGAGAGAGAGAGAGAATTATCGAGTCTTATCTCATTTCCTCCGTTTTTGCTTCTTCGCTTTCTCCCGGGCAACGTAATTTGATGAGAGAGAGAGAGAGAGAGAGAGAGAGAGAGAGGTGGAGTTAATTAAATCTCGAATGAAACAAATAAAATATGAAAGCGTTGAACCGCCATTATGCTTTCCTAATTGACATTGCTTAAAACACTCTCTCTCTCTCTCACCTGTACCTTACCTGCCCTTCTTTATATATACCTGTAGCTAATTAACCGTCCTTACCTGTCTCATTAACTTCGTAACCTGAAACTTTTTAAATATACTTTTTGCCTTCTATTTTTTTTTGTTTTGTTTATTTTTTTCCTGTATCGTCGTCATCATCTTCAACTTCATCTTTTTTTGTGTGCAATTGTTGTTCATCTGCTTCTTAATGTTTTTTTTCTTTACTTCATTATTTTCTTCCTTTTCTCCTACATCTCCGCTCTGCTTCCTTATCCTCTTCTTCTTCTTTTCTTATTGTGTTGTTGATGCTGTTGTTGTTGTTGTTGTTGTTGTTGTTGTTGTTGTTGTTGTTGTTGTTGTTTTTTCTTCTTCTTCTTCTTTTTTCTTCTTCTTCTTCTTTTTCTTCCTCTTCTTCTTCTTCTTCTTCTCTTCACCCTGCATGCAAACTAATCCGAGAACAAGAAACAGCGGTAAAACAATCCAAGCGAAACGATGCATTTCGGATATCGGCAGGAGTTATTTCTCGAACTGAGTCGTCCGCCGTAGTCAGTGAATGCACAGACCGACACCGGACAGCTTCCCACAAAAGAAAATCTGAACATTATCATGGTTACAAATCGCCTTTACATCCTTCACTGCGGGGCACGCTTTCGCAGGTAAAAAGTCTATCATATGTTCCTTTTCCTTTCCGGTGTTTTAAATTCTTTTATAGTTACATGTACATTATTTCATTTTATGGCTTGTGATAAAATAATTCAGGGATGTATGACTCAATAAATAATGCGAGTGTTTTGAATGTCAGTATTTCAGGGGATCCCGACCGTCCCTCCGTGGCCGGATTATCGGCAGCGTGTCATTTCCGATTTTGTTTTGTTTGGCCGAAACAACAACACGTTAACCGACCTCCAGCGATGCTCTTCATGACGGAGCAAAGGACAAAAAAAAAAAAAAAAAAAAAAAAAGCCGGAAAAAACACGAAAATGAAAGTACACGAACGTAGTTTATTCGTCAATAAAACATATGAAAAAAATATATATATACAATAAAAAGGCCGCACCAGCAACAACATATAATTACTATAAAAAATAATGCAAAATATAAATACATGAAAAGAAAAGAACAAGAAAACGTACCAGCCACAGAAGACAAGAATAGGATGGAAAAAAACGAGAAAAAGACAAGAAGAGAAAAAAGATGAAGGAAAAAAGACAAGTGGACAAGACGAGAAGAAAACAGCACCAAGATGAAAAGACGAGAACAATAAAAGAAAAAGAAAAAGAAGAAGAAGAAAAAGAAGCGAGACAAGTGGATAACAAGAAAGAAATAATTGCACGGACGACCATTGACCGAGGAGGAGGAGGAGGAGGAGGAGGAGGAGGAGATGAGTGGTCTTTAAAGTGTCTGTTGGGGAGAAGATGACGTATGATTGGGTGACATATTTTGCTCCGTTCCAGCCTGAGAGAGGAGGAGGAGGAGGAGGAAACATGGAAACTTCGGAAACTGCTGAAAGGATTACTCGTGGGTACAATCAGTTCACTCCCGACGCAGCAAAGTGACGGTCAACGCGATTTTTAAAGGAGTTGATTGTTTCCGCGCTAACCACTCCAGCAGGAAGGCTGTTGCAGTGGCGGCGTGGACGGATTCCAGGTTTGTTCCTTCAGGACTCGTAACAAACAAACTCGTAACAAACAAACACATACTCAGCGCCAATATAATTTCCGGAAATATCAATTGAAGGGGAGGCAAAAATTATCTTCATGCATGTGTGTGTGTGTGTGTGTGTGTGTGTGTGTGTGTGTGTGTGTGTGTGTGTGTGTCCTCGCCTCGCAGCACTGCCATGACCGATGCGTAGCGCTTCAGCCTCGCGGTGTCCTGCCAATACTGACCCAAACTTTTCACCAAGCCTATGTGTTTCTTTTCCCAGTAAAGGAAGCAGCTCAAGGGCAAAACAAATGAAATAAGAAAAGCCCCTCCTGAAAGGTTACCTGAAATTTCCTCGCTCTTGCTCTTGGTCAGGTCAGAGTTGGTTAGGACTTCCATCAGGACAAGGTGCAGTCTATAGTATTTTTTTTAAGTGATTAAGAATGAAAGTCAAACGTCCATATTCTTGAACGTATCGGACTCCCATCACGACTTTTCCCCAAGGCCACAGACAAGATTACGACTTTTCCCCAAGGCCACAGACAAGATTACGACTTTTCCCCAAGGCCACAGACAAGATTACGACTTTTCCCCAAGGCCACAGACAAGATTACGACTTTTCCCCAAGGCCACAGACAAGATTACGACTTTTCCCCAAGGCCACAGACAAGATTACGACTTTTCCCCAAGGCCACAGACAAGATTAACCAGGTTGTCATGAGTGTTTTAATCCTTTTGTCTACCTCTCCCCTTCCCCTTCCTCTCTCTCTCTCCTCTTCTCATTTTCTTCCCCTCCATACTCTCTTTTTCCCTCTCATTTTCCCCTTCCTCACCTTCTCCCTCCTCTTCCTCACATCTTCCTTTCTCTCCCATTCTCCCTTCCTTTCATCCTCCTCTGACCCCTTCCCCTCTCATTCTCCCTCCTCACACCTTCCTTCAACTAAAATATTTACTTTTCACACAACTTTTCTTTTTTTCAGATTTCATTTTTATTTTATTTTTATCTTGTCCTTCACTCACCATATAGCTCATTGTCTCATCTCATATTTTCCCTTCGTATTTTCCCTTCCCTTCCCTTCCCTTCCCTTCCCTTCCCTTCCCTTCCATTCCATTCCCTTCCCTTCCCTTCCCTTCCCTTCCCTTCCCTTCCCTTCAGACGACGGTTTACCCATTCAGTCGAGTCGATGTAACACAGACATTGGAAGGAGTTTCTTTTCAAACCGAGTCATCCGCCACTGGAACAATCTTCCCTCAGAAGTAGTAAATGCGAATACCATCAACTTGAAATATCGAATCGACCGTCATTTCGCTGCGTCAAGAGTAAATTGAATATCGAGGTGCTTTCATCTGCTCCTCAAGCCCCAAGTGGCTGTCGAGTAGATTAAATCACCAAAGCGGGCAACCTCGTAATGAGCCAATAGGTTTTCTGTGGCCTGCATTTCCATGTTTCCACGTTTCCTTCTCATCCCTTCCCTATCCTACCCTACCCTACCCTACCCTTCCCTTCCCTTCCTTTCCCTTCCCTTTCCTTTCCTACCCTACCCTTCCCTTCCCTTCCTTTCCCTTCCCTTCCCTTCCCTTTCCTACCCTACCCTACCCTTCTCTTTCCTTCCCTTCCATTGTCTTCCCATCCTTCCCTTCCCTTCCCTTCCTCACACCTTCCTGCACCCAAAACAACAACTTTTCCCATATAACATTTTTTCATGATGTACTCCTGCGAAGTCCCGCCTCCTCGTGACGTCAGAGCCAACGGTGGGCGCTGATTGGCTGGCCGGGGCAGGGGGAGGGCGGTGATTGGCTGGGGTGCCTGGATATGAGCCAATGGGGGGGGGGGGGGATGGATGCTGCTGTGTGGACCGAGATCAAATGTTGTAAAAAAAAGGCGATTTTTAATAAGATGCTCCCGCCAAAAGTGTCTATTAAGGCGACGATGCTTTGAAGAAGGAGGAGGAGGAGGAAGGAAGGAAGGAAGGAAGGAGATGAGAGGTAAAGACAATAAAGGAGGGAAAGGAAACAATGATATGAGAGAGGAAGGAGGAGGAAGAGGGGGAGGAAGGAAGGAAGGAAGGAAGGAAGGATGAAGAGGAGGAGGAAGAAAGGAAGGAAGGAAGGACGAAAGAAATAAGATGAGAGGTAAAGACATGATAAAAGAGAGAAAGGGAACTGAGAGGAGAGGAAGGATGAGGAGAAGGAAGAGGAGTAGGAGGAGGATGATGATGAGGTGGAGGAGGTGGAGGAGGAAGAGAAAGAGGAGGAGGAGGAGGAGGAGGAGTTAAGGAATGAGATGAAAAGGCAAAGGAATGATGAAGGAGAGAAAGGAAATAGTAAGAGGAGAGAGGAAGAAAGGAGGATAAGGAGGAGGAAGAAGAAGAAGAGGAGGAGGAGGAGGAGGAGAGAAGAAAATGATGAGATGAAGAGTAAGAAGATAATAAAAGAGGGAAGATGTTGACGGGAGGAATGAGAGAGAGAAAGAAGGAGAGGAGGAAAAAAGGAGGGAGAAACGAAGGAAAGGAAGGAAGGAAATGAGAAGAGGAAAAAGGAGAAGATGGGAGAGAAAGAAAGGGAGGCTAAGGTGATGAGGAAGAATGAGGGAAGAAAGAAAGGAGGGAAGGAGGAAGGGAGGAGAAGGAAGACACGGAAGGAGGGAAAGAGTAAGAAGGTATGAAAGAAGGAGTAAGAAGGAGAGAAGAAAAGAGAGATGAAGGAAGGGAGGTGATGTAAGGAGAGCGAAGGAAGAGAAAAGGAGATAAGGAAGAAACAATGAAGGAGGGAAAAAGGGAAAGAAAGAATAGGAAAGAGTGAAAAAGGAGAGAAAGAGTATGAAGATAGAAGGAAAATCAAGAGGAAAGAGTAAGAAGAGGGGAAGAGAGGGAGAAAGGAAGAAAAGAAAGAAAGAGGAAATAGGAAAATGAAGGAATGTGGGGAGAAAAAGAGGAAGATGATTGGAAGGATAGGAATAGGAAAGAATGGAAGAAAGGAGGGAAGGGATTAAAGGAAAGAAGGAGATGAGATAGAAAATGGAGGAAAGAGAGGAAAGAAGAAAAGAAGAAGGGATATAAATAGGAAGAAAGTAAGAGGGAGTTTCAAGGGAAGGAAGAAAAAAAAGAAAGGAAAGAAGAATGAATGAACTGGATGGAATGATGAAGGAAGGATGGAAAAAGGGAAGGAAGGAAAGGGGAATGAAAAGAGAGAGAGTAAAGAATGAGGGAAGGAGAGAAAAGGAAGAGTGTAAGAAGGAAGAAAAGAAAGAAGGAGAGAAGGAAGGACAGATTGCATTATTGCTATGTGTTTGTCTGTATCGTGTGTGTGTGTGTGTGTGTGTGTGTGTGTGTGTGTGTGTGTGTGTGTGTGTGTGTGTGTCATCTCTTTGAGTCTTTGTCATATGAGATATCTTTCATCCCCAATATTACTCTCTCTCTCTCTCTCTCTGGTTTGTTCTTCATTCTCGTCCTTCTCTTCCTTCTTCTCCATGTCCACCTCTTCCTCCTCCTCCTCCTCCTCCTCCTCCTCCTCCTCCTCCTCCTCCTCCTCCTCCTCTTCATTCTCACTTCTCCCGAGTCTCACATAAGCTCTATTCTCCCTTCCTTACTTTTTTAATTCAACTAGTCCCTCCCTCCCTCTCTCCCTCCCTCCTTCTCTCCCTCCCTCCCTCTCTCTCTCCCTCTCTCCTTCTCTCTCTCCTCTCATCCATCTTTTCTTCCTTCCCTTATTTTCTTTCCGTCCTCCTCCTTCTCCTTTATTGCTTTTCTCTCTCTCTCTCTCTCTCTCTCTCTCTCTCTCTCCAACATTCATGTAAATTGTCTATTGTCTATAGAGATTTATCTGTAAGGCTGAACTCTTCGCTCAAACTTTCTGTAACAACTCCACTCTGGACGATTCTGGGCATATTCCTCCCACTCATCCCCCCTCTGACTCCTTTATGCCTGTTATTACGATTCTTAAGAAGGATGTTTTCTATGCCCTCTCTGGCCTCAATTCTCAGAAGGCTTATGGACCTGATGGAGTGCCTCCTATTGTCCTTAAAAACTGTGCCTCCGTGCTGTCACCCTGCCTGGTCAAACTCTTTCGCCTCTGCCTGTCAACATCTACCTTTCCTTCCTGCTGGAAGTACGCCTTCATACAGCTTGTGCCTAAGAAGGGTGACCGTTCCAATCCCCCAAACTACCGCCCTATAGCTTTACTTTCCTGTCTATCTAAAGCTTTTGAATCAATCCTTAACCGACAGATTCAAAAGCACCTCTCCACTTTTGACCTTCTACCTGATCGCAAGTATGGGTTCCGCAAGGGACGTTCTACTGGCGATCTTCTTACTCTCTTAACTGATAGTCTCTTACTCTTACTGATAGTCTTCTACCTCTTAAATTCCGCCGCCATGTTGCCTTTCTTTCTATCTTCTATCGATATTATCACGCTGACTGTTCTTCTGAACTTGCTAACTGCATGCCTCCCCCCCTCCCGCGGCCTCACTGCACACGACTTTCTACTCAAGCTCATCCCTATACTGTCCAAATCCCTTTCGCACGAGTTAACCAGCATTTTCACTCTTTCATCCCTCACGCTGGTAAACTCTGGAACAATAATTGACCTATCTTTCGGCCACTCCTTTTGACTTTTTTGTAGGAAAAGTGAGTAGCGGGCTTTTTTTTCATTATTGTTTCCTTTTTTTTTGCCCTTGAACTGTTTCCTCTACTGTAAAAGAGAGAGAGAGAGAGAGAGAGAGAGAGAGAGAGAGAGAGAGAGAGAGAGAGAGAGATGAATAAGGGATGAATGAAGAGGAGGGGAAAAAACAAATAGACAGATGAGAGAGAAAATTTCCTATTCTCTCTCTCTCTCTCTCTCTCTCTCTCTCTCTCTCTCTCTCTCTCTCGGTAACTTATCTAAATGGAGTTTTCTCACATCATTCTCTCCACCTTCTCTCCGTTTCCCCTTACCTCTTCTCTCCTTCTCTCCTCTTATATTTCTCCTTTCCTTCCTTCCTTTCCTCCTGTCTTTCCTTCTATTTTGTTCTTTCCTTCTCCTTCCCTTCTATCTTTCCTTCCATTCTTTTACTCTCTCTTCCTCCTTTCCTTTCATTATTTCCTTCCATTTCCTTCTTTCTTCCTTTTTTCCCTTTTATCTTTCCTTCATTCATCTTTTCTACCCTCCTCACTCTCATTTCTTTCTTTCTTTTTTCTTTCTCCCCTTCTTACTGTGTCTTCCTCCTGTGCTTCCTTTCTTTCCTCCATTTCTTCTTTCCTTCCTTCCTTCCTTCCTTTTTTTACTTTGTTTCTTTTTTCTTTCTTTCTTTCTTTCTTTCTTTCTTACTTACTTACTTCTTTCTTTCCTTCCTTCCTTCCTTCCCTCCTTTCTTCCATTCTTCTTTCCTACATTTTTTCGTTATCAAACAAACTTGAAGACAATTAAAACTTTCATTCCGTATAGTTTTTCCTGAAAAGTACAGAGAGAGAGAGAGAGAGAGAGAGAGAGAGAGAGAATAGAAAAAAACTATGCATTATGTATGTGAATAATTGAGCGCCTATTGGATCTCTCTCTCTCTCTCTCTCTCTCTCTCTCTCTCTCTCTAATACTCATATCTGTCAATTTTCGTTCACACCACCACCCCCTCTCTCCTCCTCCTCCTCCTCCTGTATTGCAGTCTCTCATTTCATCATGGGTAGGGTGGCCGAGGGGTCGAGAATAGACAGATTCCCAAATACAGACAAATGGAAGGGCAGGTGGATAGATAGACAGACAGAGAGAGAGAGAGAGAGAGAGAGAGAGAGAATGTGGTTGCTAATGTTATTGAACTATACACACACACACACACACACACACACACACACACGCACACACACACACGCACGCACACACACACACGCACACACACGCACACACACACACACAATCACCACTTCATAACCCTGATTTAAGGTCAACGTAGCGGAAGGAACACGGCGTGGCAGCCATATTTACGGGTTGCACAGCGGCGAGTGGCGAATCGTTTGGCGGAGGTGGCGGAGCTGATGAAAGGGTGGAGGAAGAGAAAGGAAGAAAGAAAGAAAGAAAGGAGGAAAGGGGAGGGAAAGAATGAAGGAAGGAAGGAAGATGGAAAAGTAATGGAAAGAGGGCGGTCAGAAGGATGGAAAGACGAAAGATAAATAGAGAAGGAAGGAAGGAAGGAAAAAACAAAGAAAGAATGGAGGAAAGGGGAGGAAAAGAAGAAGAAAGGAAGATGAAAAAGTAATGGAAAGAGGCTAGTCAGAAGGATGGAAAGACGAAAGATAGATAGAGAAGGAAGGAAGGAAGGAAGGAATGCAAGAAAGAATGAAAGGAGGAAAGAAGAGGAATAGAAGAATGAAAGAAGAAAGATAGAGAAATATAGGAGAGAGGAAAATCAGAAGAAAGTAAGAAAGGAAGGAATGCAAGAAAAAAAGATAGAAAGAAAGAGAGAATAAATGAAGGAAAGGGGAAAAATAAAAGAAGAAAGGAAGGAAGACAGAGAAGTAAAGGAAGAGGAAAGTCGGAAAGAATGAAGGAAGGAAGGAATATAAGAAAGAAAAAAAGAAAGAAAGAAAAAAGGAAAAGAGAGAAGAGAAGAAGGAGGTACAGAAGATGAAGAAGTAAAGGAGGAGGGAAAGTAAGAAGAAAGGAAGGAAGGAATGTAAGAAAGAGAGAACATAGAAAGGTAGAGAGAGGAAAAGAAGAAGGAAGGAAGAAGACAAAAAAGCGAAGAAAGGAAATCAGAATGAATGTGTGTAAAGATAAAAGAAAGAAGGAAAGGAGAGGAAAAAGAAGAAAGAAGTAAGGAGGAGAGAGAAATTAATGAGGAGGGGAAACGGAGGAGGGAAAGAAAGAAAGGATGGAAAGGGAGGAAAAGAAGAAAAAAGAAGAAGTGTTGGGAAGGAGGTGGGAAAAACAGAAGTAATGAAGGAAGGAAGGACAAGGACAAAAATAGAATAATGAGAAAAAGAAAGGAAAATAAAAATGAATAAATGAAAAAAAGCAAATAATGGAAGGAATAACGATTGAATAAGTGAAACGAAGAAAGAAGAAAAAATTGAAAGTAAATAAATGAAAACTAAAAGGAAAGAAGGAATGAAAAAGGAAGAAAGGAAACCAGAATAAAGTGAAGGAATGGAGATAAAACGAACAAGAGAAAAGA
Source organism: Eriocheir sinensis (assembly GCF_024679095.1). Lineage (NCBI taxonomy): Eukaryota > Metazoa > Arthropoda > Malacostraca > Decapoda > Varunidae > Eriocheir > Eriocheir sinensis. The sequence goes on along the minus strand of NC_066567.1, from coordinate 2,717,482 downwards.
AAGAAAAAATAATGGAAAGAATGAATGAAAGGCAGTAAACAGGAGGAAAGGAAGGAAAGAAAGGAAGGGAAAAGGAGACAACCAAAGAAACAGTGAAGAATGAAAGATTAAAAGAAGAAAGGAAGGGAAGACAAACGCGAAGAATGAATAAGAGAATGAAAAAAAAAACAAAAAAACAAATAAAAGAGCGAAATAAAAGATATGTTAGAGAAATTCATTATTATTATTCTTGTATTTTATGAATGTTTGTTTGTTTACTTTGTTTGTAGTGTTTGTTTACCTGTTTGTTTACCTTCCTCTATTTTTTGTTTGCCCAATTGTTGATTTCATTTGTCTTTTTTTTTTAAGATCCATAATGTTGATTGGTTTTGGGGTGACGTGTGTGTGTGTGTGTGTGTGTGTGTGTGTGTGTGTGTGTGTGTGTGTGTGTGTGTGTGTGTCCGAAAAAAATATTTGGTCGGAAAAATTGTGGGAATGCTTTTGCGCGTTTGTGTTTGTGTGTTTGTGTGTTTGTTTGAACTTGTTGTTGTTGTTGTTGTTAATATTATTATTATTATTATTATTATTATTATTATTATTATTATTATTATTATTATTATTATTATTATTATTATTATTATTATTTTATTTACACATTTTCCACCAACGCTATCTCCTCCTGTTCTTCCTCCTCCTTCTTTTTCTCCTCTTTCTCCTCCTCTTCCTCCTCCTCCTCCTGTTACTTTTCAGTCACACTCCTCCACATTCGCCATTCTTCTCCTTTCCTGCTGTCCTTCTTCCTCTTCCTCCCTCCCTCCTTCTCCCTCTCTCCCTTCCTCCCTCCCTCCCTCCTTCCATTCACATTCAACAAAGAAGACATTTCGGTGATGGGTCAAGGGAAGAGATGGAGGAACAGGAGGAGGAGGAGGAGGAGGAGGAGGAGGAGAAGGAAAGACATAAGAAGAAACAGTTGAAATGTTTGTAAATATATAAGAGAAAGATATATTTACTTTCTCTCTCTCTCTCTCTCTCTCTCTCTCATCGGTGTAGCCATCTAAAACAATGACCGACTTGGGAATACTTTCTTCTTTTTCTCCTCCTCCTCCTCCTCCTCCTCCTCCTCCTCCTCCTCTTCCCTATCCTCAAATAAATCTTTCTTACCTTCTCTTACTTATCTCTCAGTTCTCAAGACCTCACATTATTATTTCAAGAGAGAGAGAGAGAGAGAGAGAGAGAGAGAGAGAGAGAGAGAGAGAGAGAGAGAGAGAGAGAGAGAGAGAGAGAGAGAGAGAGAGAGAGAGAGAGAGAGAGAGAGAGAGAGCGCAGGTGTGTTGTTTGTCTTTACCTGGTGAGTAATGATGGAAAGAGAGCCTCCGTGGACGTGTTTTGGTAGCTGTTTGTTGTGTTTGTTCTTTTGTTTGTTTGTTAGTTTTGTTGTTGTTGTTGTTTTTGTTGTTGTTGGTGGTGGTGATTTTGGTTTTTGATTTTATTTTCCTTTTACTGTTATTCCGTTTCTTTCTGTCTTCTCTTTTTCTTCTTCCTTCTCCTCCGCCTCTTCTTCCTCCTCCACGCCACACACCTTGCTCAGCCGTGTGAAAAGCGACTCAGCGACTCAACCTCCTTACGCTGGACAAGAGACGTTTACGACACTAGATTCAGGTCTTCAAGTACCAGAAAAAGTTCAGTAACGTCGATCACTCCAAGTTCATTAAGTTACCAACAAACTGAAGAATTAGAAACAACGAAAGGTCTACCGATTCGAGCGAGGCGATGTAGTACAGACTCTGGCAGGAGATTATTTTTATCACAAGCCGAGTCATCCGTCAGTGGAACAACCCTCCTGCAGAAGTAGTGAGTGCGGACGGTTCCTCCCCCTTCTCTACCCCTTTTCCTGTGTCCTTTCACCTCTACCCACGAAGCTCCCATTCTACCTGGAAACCATATTAAAATTCCCTGCTTACCTGTTCTCCCCTGCTTCCTCCCTGCCTACCCACCCTTCAGGCTCCCGTACTCCCCTCTAACCTCCCTCAATCCCCTTACAATTTCACGGCTGTTTCATCACCCGTTGCTGTTGTTGTGGTTGTTAATGTTGATGTTGATGATGATGATGATAATGATGTTTTTAGTTCTTTCTTTTATTTTCCTTTTAGTGTTTCTCCTTTCTTTCTTTGTTTTCTCTTTCTCTCCTTGCTTGCTCTTTCTTTTCATGCTTGCTGTTACCTGACTTTCCGTACTTCCATGTTTCCTCCTCCTCCTCCTCCTCCTCCTCCTTCCTTCCTTCCTTTATTGTCATTCCTCTACTGGCCTTTTCCTTATAGCCTCCACACACACACACACACACACACACAGAGAGAGAGAGAGAGAGAGAGAGAGAGAGAGAGAGAGAGAGAGAGAGAGAGAGAGAGAGAGAGAGAACCAAATAACTGTGATAGATCCCTTTAAATCCCAGAATCCTACCCTACCTCTCCTCCTCCCGCTCCTCCTGCTCGTCCTCCTCCTCCTCCTCCTCCTCCTCCTCCTGCTCACCTGTAATTAAATATCTCCTCTCTTCTTCCTCAGGTGTTGGGGTCACGTGCTGAAGGAAAGAGAAAGTAATCACCGCCAAGACCGAGACCAAAATCACTGTTACCAAGACCAGGACCAATATCACTGTTACCAAGACCACCACCACCACCACCACCACCTCCTCCTCCTTCCCTCCTCCACGTTGTACAAAAAGGAAGATCTGAGCACATTCTTCCATCCTCCTCCACCTCTCCTCCTCCTCCTCTTCTTCCTGATTGGACTCCACGGGTTTCTTCCTCCTCCTCCTCCTCCTCCTCTTCTTCTCTCTTCCTTCCCTTCTCTGTAGTGTGAAGGACAAAAGGAAGAACTAAAGGCCAGATGTGAGCGAAGGAAGGAAGAAGGAAAAAGGAAGAAGGAAGGAGTGGGAAGATTTTCAAGATGGCGACCGCGTGACACTCCTCCTACAGAATGGAAGCTGCAGGAGGAGGAGGAGGAGGAGGAGGAGGAGGAGGAGGAGGCCTAGGAGGAGGAGTAAACGGAGCAGCAACTGGGAATGGAGGAGTAGGTGTTGGGATAGGAGGAAGTGGAGGAATAGGAGGAGGAGGAGGAGGAGGAGGAGGAGGAGGAAGTGGAGTTGGAGGAGTAGAAGGAGGAAGAGGAGTAGGAGTAGGAGGAATGATGAGCATGGGACCGAGCTCGCCTGGCATAGGAGGGAGAGGAGGAGGAGGAGGAGAGAGAGGAGGAGGAGGAGGAAAAAGAGGAGGGATGGCGAGAAGGGCGAGTCTAGGGAACCAACCGACGCAAGAACGATGGGTCTGTCCGAACGACCGACACCTCGCCCTCAGAGCCAAGTAAGTTATCTCTCTCTCTCTCTCTCTCTCTCTCTTCTTTATCGCTGTTTTTGTTATTTCGTGATTCTTTTGCGTTTTTTTCGTCTGTTTCTTCTTTTTTTTTCTTCTTCTTTTTCTTCTTCTTTTTCATCTTTCTTCTTCTTTTTCTTCTTTTTCTTTTTCATCTTTTTTCTTCTTCTTCTTCTTCTTCTTCCTACAGATTAACTTCTCCCTCTTCCTCTTTCAGGCACACTTTCTCCTCCCACTCCACCTCTTTTTCCTCCTCCTCCTCCTCCTCCTCCTCCACTTCTACTTATGTGCTTTGCTGTTTGTTTTTAATTATCGCCTTTGTCTGTTTATTTGCTGGTGTTTTAATTAGTCTCTCTCTCTCTCTCTCTCTCTCTCTCTCTCTCTCTCTCTCTCTCTCTCTCTCTCTCTCTCTTTTACCCCTTCTATCTATCCACTAATTCCTTTCCTTTCCTTTTCTCCCATTCTCCTTTTTTTTCTTCCTCTTTCCTCCTCTTTCCCTTCTCTTTTCCCTTCTTTACCTTTCTCCCAACATTTCTCTTCAACTTCTTCCTTTTCTTCTTTCACTCTTTCTTCGTCTCCTCTCCCAATCACACCCTTCTTCTTCTTCTTCTTCTTCTTCTTCTTCTTCTTCTTCTAATTCCCTCATTCTCTTTTCCTGCAACTATATTCTCCCTATTTTCTCCTCTCTCCTTTTCTTTCCTATCTCTTCTGTTATTCTATTTTCCTATTCTCTTCCCCTATGCCCACTCCCCTCTTTCTCTTGTTTTTGCACCCTATTCTCTACCCCCATATCTTTTCTCCTCTTCTTTCCCTATCTTTCTCTCTTCCTCCCACCCACTCCTTCTATCTCCCCTTTCCTCACCCTGTTCTCCTCTCCCATATCTCTTTTCCCCTTCTTCCCCTTGTTTTCCCATTCTCTTCTCTACTCTCCACCCTTCTTTCCCCCCTTCCTTCTCATTCTTCTCTCCCATACTCTGCCCCCCATCCTTTTCCCTCGTCCTTCTCTTTACAAACCTCTGTGTGGGAGGGACTTAGGAATCTCAGTGAGCTCCGACCTCCGTCCTGGGGCTCAATGCATTCAGGCTAGGAATCGTTCAAACAGGATGCTGGGATTCATTTCAATGAGCGTAAGCAATAGAAGCGCTGAAGTCATCCTCAAGCTTTACTGAGCACTAGTTAGACCTCACCTCGAGTATGCTATCCAGTTTTGGTCGCCTTACTATGGAATGGATATCAAGATGTTAGAATCTGTACAGAGGAGGATGACAAAAATTATTCAAGGGGTGAAAAACTTGTCATATAAGGATAGACTGAAGCATTCATATCTGCTTTCTCTCAAAAGGCGAACGTTATTATAGATACATTTCCTCCCGAAACTGACCTATCTTTCGGCCACCTCTTTGGATTCTTTTTAGGAGCAGTGAGTAGCGGGCTTTTTTTTTTTATTAATGTTTGCTTTTTGTGTGCCCTTGAACTGTCTCCTTTGCTGTAAAAAAAAAAAAAAAAAAGAAGAGGTTGAATAAATTCCTGGATATTGAGGTTAGGTGGGCTTAGGCTTACAGGAGCTGCATTGTACAGGCTAACCGGCCTCTTGCATACTCCTTACGTTCATATGTTCTTATGCATCCCTCTTTCTCCCCTTTCCCCTCTCTTCTTTATTCATACACCTCTTCCCCCTTCTTTTTCCCCTCTACACTCCTACTCCAGTCACTTTTTCTCCCTCCACACACTCCACCCCCAAAATCTTTTCTCTTCTGTTCCCTTCCTCCCCATCTTTACGACCCCTATGAGCCCCCCCTCACTTCCCCCCCCCCCCCACACACACACATCCTATCTCTCTTTTCCCCTTCTCTTCCTCTCCTCACTACCACTCTCCCACAACCCACCACTCACTCCTCCACCCCGCCACTCTTCCCCCACTCCACCCACTCACCCTTCTCTTCACCCGTCTCCCTTCCCCTCTACCGATCTCCCCGCCCCCTTCACCCACCTTCCGCCCTAGCTCACCCGTGTCCCTATCCCCCTCAGACTCAAGATGGGCTGGTCCACCTCGCAGCCGGCGCCCGTCACCCGCCAGGACTCGCTGTCGGAGGCGGAGACGAAGATTATCCTGGAGGTGATCAAAAGGGCGGAGGAGCTGGAGATGAACGAGCAGCTCAGGATCGGGTGAGTACAGTGAGGAGGAGGAGGAGGAGGAGGAGGAGGAGGAGGAGGAGAGGATGTGGTTAGATAGGGTACGTAGAGTCAAGAAGAGGTTAACTGTTAACAGGTAGAACGTGTGGGAAGAGGAAGAAGAGGAAGAGGAGCAGGAGGAGGACGAGGAGGAAGAGAGTTGAACTTGATTGGGAGGTAGAGGGTGCAAAGGGGATGACATTTGGGTAGAAGGTATAGGAATACATAGGTATACATTGGAAGAACAGACACCAGAAGACCTGGCGGTCTATGGCGATATATACGTAGGAAAAGGAAGAAAAAAAAGAAGGAGATAGAGGAGAGGTCCCACACACAGAAGACCTGGCGGTCTATGGCGAGGGTGTCTGTTTACTACCGCAACTACTAGTGATCTACGTGTAGGACAGGACAGAATAGACGAAGGCTCCTCCCCACCCACCTCTCCCTCCGGCAAGGTGCCGGCAGGAAATAGTTAGAACACCATGTACCTTTAAGGAAGAAAGGGACATGGAGATTTTACAGTAAAGAAAAAAATAAGAGAAAATTACTACCCTGAACTTACGCTACTGGTGACCTGAGCTGTGGGGGAAACTATTAACACATTAAGGCTTCAGGTTGGAGCCGTGCTGCAGTGTGCCTGAAACATACGAAAAGGGTCGGTAAAATCCTGTATCCCTGAAGTACTTATCTAATGAAGACTTGAAGCTATTGATACTCTGCGAGGGAGGGGAGGAGGAGGAGGAGTCGGGGGTAGGAGGAGGGAGGGGAGGAGGAGGAAGGGGAGGAGGAGGAAGGGGAGGAGGAGGAGGAGTCGGTGGTCGGAGGAGGGAGGGGAGGAGAAGGAAGGGGGGAGGAGGAGGAGGAGGAGGAGGAGGAAGGGGAGGAGGAGGAGGAGGAGGAGGGGGAGGAGGAGGAGGAGGGGTAGGAGATGGAGGATTGGAGATTAAGGAAAGGGTTCTAGAGGATTAATAAAAAGGTCGAATTAAATTCAATAAAGAGAAAGAGGAGGAGGAACAGGAGGAGGAGGAGGAGGAGGAGGAGGGGGGGATATTTAAAAGAGGAAAAAAAGGAAGAACTTGAGGAGATTTGGAGTAAATGATACAAAAAGGAAGAAATGGAAGACGTAGAGGAGGAGGAGGAGGAGGAGGAAAGTAAAAGTCAGCTAAAAAAAGAAAAAAAAAGTAATCAGAATAAGAAAGAAAGTGCGAGAGCGAGAGAAAGGGAGAGAGAGATGGAGGGAGGAATGAAAGGAAGGAGAGAGGAATGGTGGGAGGGAGGGAAGGAGAGAGGGAGGGAGGGAAGGGAAGGGGAGGCAAAGAGTGCCAGCAATGTGGAGGGATTCTGGAGACACTGATGGGAATTTGGGAGAAGAAGGGAGAGAAGAAGGAGGGAGGGAGGGAAGGAGGAGGGAGAATAAAGGGGAGATGGTGGAGGAGGGAGGAAAGGGACATGGAAGAAGGGAAGAGAGGAGAATGAGACACGAAAAGGAGAAGGAAGGGGAGGAAGATAAGGAAAAGGAGGAGGTGAAAAAATGAAGAGAAAATAAAGGAGGGAATGGACATAGAAGATGGGAAGAGAAGAGAATGGAAGGCATGAAGAAGGGAAGGAAGAAAGAAGAAGATAGAGGAGAGAGAAAGAGGAGGGAAAAGAAGGAAGAAGAGGAAGCAAAGATGAAAGGAAGAGGAAGGGGAATAGGTGGAGAGAGAAAGAACTGGACATGGAAGAAGGGAAGAGAAGAGAATGGAGGCACGAGGAAGGGAAGGAAGAGGAAGAAGACAGAAGAAAGGAGGAGGAGGAGGAGAAGGAAAACAGAAGTGAAGGAGGAAAATATGAATAAAAGAGGATAAAGAGGAGATGGTGAAAGAGAGAAATGGAAACGGATATAGTAGAAAGGAAGAGAAGGAAGGGGAAGAACAAACAGAAGAGGAGGAGGAGGAGGAGGAGGAGGAGGAGGAGGAGGAAAGACGCAAAGAGAGAAAAGATGAAAAGAAGAAGAAAAGACAAGTTAGTAAAAGGAATGGAAGGAAAATAAGAGAAAGGACAAGGAAGAAGGGAAGAGAAGGAAGGGAAGAACAAACACAAGAAGAGGAAGAGGAAGAAAAAAGACATAAAGAAGAAAACATTAACAGAAGAAGAAAAAATAGACAAATGAAAGGAATGGAGAGAAAAAAAGAGAAATAAAGAAGAGAGAAGGAGGGAGAAGAGAGATTAGAAGGAAGAAAGGCGGAGAGGAAATTTGGGATAAAGAAGGGAGAGAAATTTTGAGATAAAGACGAAGAGAAAAATATAAAAGGAGAGGAAAAAGAGGAAAAAGGAAGAAAATACAAGAGAGAAAGGGAGAAAAGGGAATATAAATGGAAGAAAGAAAAGAATAGGAACAGGAAAGGATGAAAAAGAAAGAAAGTTAAAGAAAAGGGAGAAAAGAAAGAAAAAGGGAGAAAAAATAAACTATAGAGAGGAAGGAAGAGGAAGAAAAAAAGGGAATAAAGAAGAAAATTTAAGATAGACAAATAAAAAAAATATTAAAAGTGAAATAAAGAAGGAAGAAAGTTAAAAGGAAATATTAAGGAGAAAAGAAGTTAAAGAGAGGAAGAAAGAGGAAGGAAATAAAGGGTTGTAGAGAAAAGGGGTAAGGTAAAGGAAGGGAAGAAGAAAGAGTTGATAAAGGGAAGAAGAGAGAGAGAGAGAGAAGGAAGAGCTTAAAAAGAAGGAAAAAGATGAAGGAAATAAAGGAAAGAAGAGAGAGAAGAGAGTGTAAAGGGAAGAGAAAGGGAAAGAGAAGAAAGAGGAAGAAAATAAAGGGAAGAGGGAAGAAAAGGAAGATTAAGGAGAACGAAAGAAGAAAAAAAGGGAGATAATTGGGAGAGAAGAAGAGAAGAAAGGAAGAAGAGAGAAAGAAGACAAAAAGGGAGAGAAAATAAAGTAAGAGAGAAAGAAGAGAAAGAAGAGAAAAAAGAGAGAGAGAAAAGAGAGAGAAAAAAAAGAGAAAAAAAAAAAAAAAGAGAGAGAGAGAGAGAGAGAGAGAGAGAGAGAGAGAGAGAGAGAGAGAGAAAGTAAGTGAATTAAGAGAAAGAAGAAGGATAGGAGAGAGAAAAGGGAGAGAGAGAACACAAAAAAATGAGAGGAGAACGCAGAGGAAAGTAGAGATAGAGAATATATATGAAAAAGGGAAGAGAGGAAGATAAAGGGAGGGAAAGGGAAGGAAAGAAAGAGAAAATAAAAGAAAGGGAAAGTGAGAAGGGGAACAGAAAAGGGAGAAAAGGGAGTGGATAAACGTAAAGGGAGATAAAGAGCTCAGGATTAAAAGGGAAAAGGGTAAGAGGGTGGAAGTTAAAGGGAGGAAAGGAAAGGGAGAGAAGGAAGATCAAAAGGGGAGAAAAAAATATAATAGAACTAAAAAAAAGGATAAACTTCTAAACGAAAATGTATGGAGAGAATAAGGAGATACTAATTAAAAGGGAGTAAAAAGGGGAGGGGAGTAAAAGGGAAGGAGGGGAAGGGGGGAGGAGACGGAGGTAAAAGGGAAGAAGAGGAAAAAATAAGGGAAAAGGGAAGAAAAGAAAAAGTGAGAGGTAAATTAAGGCAGAGAATAGAGGGGATATAGAGGAAGAAAGGAAAGAACACACACACACACACACACACACACGTACACAAGTTTTCCATTCAGGCCGCCCATCCCGCGAACAATTTGGCGAGGGAAAACTTTGGCCCAGCCGCCACCCGTGACGCACCGCCAAAACCGGAGCACGCCAACCCGCCGCGCGCGGAGGGTGGCTGGGATAAGTGTGTGGATGGTGTGGCTGTTGTGGTTATTATTATTATTTTTATTATTATTACAACTATTACTGCTGCTATAACTACTGCTATAACTACTGCTATAACTACTGATATAACTACTGTTATGCCAGAGAGGGCATAGAAAACACCATTTGGAAGAATCTTAATAACAGGCATAAAGGAGTCAGAGGGGGGATGAGTAGGAGGAATATGCCCAGAATCGTCCAGGGTGGAGTTCTTACAGAAAGTTTGAGCGAAGAGTTCAGCCTTAGAGACAGATGAGACGGCAGTGCTGCCGTCAGGGTTAAGGAGAGGAGGGAAAGAGGAAGAAGTGAAATTGGAGGAGATATTTTTGGCTAGATGCCAGAAGTCATGGGAAGAATTAGAAGAAGCAAGGTGTTGACATTTTATATTAATGAAAGTAGTTTTGGTAAGTCGGAGAATAAATTTGGCACGATTCCGGGCTGAAATGTAAGGGAGAGTGAGTCAAGATGTGCTCCACTTTAGAATTCAAATAGTCAAAGAATTTTACAGTTAGTAGAGTTAGGTGAGAGATAAACAGCACAGATGTATTTAGTAATAGAATGACAATGAAGTCTTAGCCAGATGGTGGAAAATTCAGAAGAGTCAAGGTCGTGGGCACGAGAGCAAGTGATGTCGTTGCGCACGTAGGCGCAACATCCAGCTTTGGATTGAAATTTAGGATAGAGATAGTAGGAGGGAACAGAGTAGAGGTTGCTGTCAGTAGCCTCAGAAACCTGTGTTTCGGTGAGGAAGAGAAGATGAGGTTTAGAGGAGGAGAGATGGTGTTCCACAGAATGAAAATTAGAACGAAGACCACGAATGTTGCAGAAATTGATAAGGAGGAGGTTCGAGGAGTTATCAGGACACTTCGCAAGTCGGCAACTAGAAGGGGAGTCCTCCCTGGGGGAATTTATGGTCCCCCCCCAGGCGGGGACTCCGAGGCAGTGTTATTTTTCGCCATTTTGAATTTTGAATTTTGGGAAAAGGTGTGTGTGTTGTGTGAATGTAGTGTGGTGTGGAAAGAGAGATGAACTGTCTTTAGAGAGCATGCTGAACTGCTCTCTGGTGTTGATGAGACAAAAAGGGACTACTACTGGTACTGGGATTTATTTCAAGGAGCGTAAGCAACAGAAGCGCCGAAGTCTTCCTCAAACTACATTTAGCATTAGTTAGGCCTCATCTTGACTATGCGATTCAGTTCTGGTCACCTTACTATAGAATGGATATCAAAATGTTAGAATGGGTGCAGAGGAGGATGACTAAGATGATTCAAGGGTTGAGAAACTTGTCTTACGAGAAAAGACTCAGACAGTTAAACTTGCATTCTCTAGAAAGGCGAAGGGTGCGTGGAGACATGATCGAGGTTTATAAATGGATGAAGGGCTTTAATAAGGGGGATATTCGTAAGGTTTTGTTGGTAAGAGAACCGGGTGGGACACGAAGCAATGGGTTTAAACTGGATAAATTCAGATTCAACAGGGACATAGGCAAATATTGCTTTACAAACAGGGTGGTGGATGAGTGGAATAGGCTTAGCAGTCATGTGGTGAGTGCCAATACAATTGTCACATTCAGAAATAGATTAGATAAATTCATGGACAGCGATATTAGGTGGGGTTAGATACACGGGAGCTACACGGGAGCTTAGGTTCAGAGGAGCTGCCTCGTACAGGCCTACCGGCCTCATGCAGACTCCTATGCTCTTATGTTCTTATGTACTACTACTACTACTACTACTACTACTACTACTACTACTGCCACTGCTAGTCACTACTATTGATAATTATAATAATAATAATAATAATAATAATAATAATAATAATAATGATAATAATAATAATAATAATAATAATAATAATAATAATAATAATAATAATAATAATAATAATAATAATAATAATAATAATAATAATAATAATAATAATAATAATAATAATAATAATAATAATAATAATAATGTTAATGATAATAATCGAAATGATTATAATGATGATAATGATGTAATTTTTACGACAACAATTATTACTCTCACTACTGCCGTTAAATTACCAATGCAAAAGAGAATTAACATTTTAACAGTGATAATGGCCCACTCGCGACTGATCTTGATCAACCTCTCTCTGTAAAAATAATGTTACTCCCGCTGTATTTATGGCGCGCGGATCATGGCAGAATATTCATGGCAGGGAATTTATGGAAGTGAATTAAGGGCCGAGAGAGTGGGAAGGAATTTATGGGAGATACCTGGGGAGCGCCTGTCCACCTCACCTGTCCAAAAGAATAATTAATGTCTGCTCACCTTGATGGTTGAGAGAGAGAGAGAGAGAGAGAGAGAGAGAGAGAGAGAGAGAGAGAATGGTTGGAATTATACATGAACAAGGAATAATGGAAGAGCTGGCTGCCTGCCTTGGTGATCTGGTCCGCTCGTCCGGCCTTTTAGTGAGCGGCAGAGCAAGCTCCAGCCCTCGCCACGCACTCACGAGATCACTCACCCAGTCGCCTCATCAACCTCCCTCCTCTTGCTGACTCTTCTATCTCACAAACTCCGCCGCAGTGTTGCCTCTTTTTTATATTCTGTCGATATTTTCATGCTGACTGCTCTCCTGTTCATTCCTATTCTGTCGAAATCCGTTATGCAAGAGTTAATCAGCATCCTTCTTTTATTCTTTTAGCCGGTAAACTCTGGAACAGCCTTCCTTTGTCTGTGTTCCCTCCTGCCTACGACTTGAACTCTTTAATTAAGAAGGGAGTATCGAGTCACCTCTCCTTCCGAAACTGACCTTCCCTTTTGGCCATTCATTGTTAACTTTTGCTGAAGCAGCGCTCAGCGGCGTTTTTTGTCATTTTTTTTACTTCTGAGCTGCTTCCCTTTAAAAAAGATAACCCTCAGCGCAACGAAATAGCATTCAATACGATTTTTAAGAGTTGGTCGGTGTTGCACCAACATCTATAGGAAGGTTGTTCCAATGAAGTGTTGCTCGTTTCGAGATAATAAAAGGTTTTACTGATATTTGTACTTCGTATCTTCTCTTGAAAAGGCAGACCGTTATTTCTAGATCTTGGGTTATTTTGGAGTTCAAATAATAAATGATCGACGTCGTTGAACTTCTTGAGGTGCTCGAAGACCTGTATCACCTCTCGTTTTAATTTCTTTTTCCAGTGTCAGGAATTTGAGTTTTGAGTCGGTTTTCATACATCTGCGCCTTCACTGATGGAATCATTTTCGAGGCGCGCCGTTGTACACCAGTAATTTCATAGCCCTGTAGCGGGGGACCTGTGCTGCACTGCGTATTCCAGGTGAGGTCTTAGCAAAGGAGAAATACGGACTTACATTCAAAATTCCTCATGATGAACCCGAGCATATTATTAGCTTTTCTACTGGCAGACTTGCGGTGCTTGGTAGGCTGTGGGAGCTCCGAGATGCGATTCATCAGGTACGGGCGGCAGGGACTTCCCGCCCATCCTATACTCAAGGAGAAAAGACATGTGGCACTTTTCAGACCGCTGGATAATCGTGTCAAGGTCTCTTGGGATGACCTCCCAGTTGGCAGTGGTGGTAACCTTTCGCTCCACTCTGGCGTCAGTGGTAAACTCCGATAAGAAAGATTTTTGTGCGATTTCTGAGTCATTGATTTACAACAGGAGCTGCCTAGTATAGGCCAACCGGCCTCTTGCAGACTCCTTACGTTCTTATGTTCTTATGGTCTTATTATATATAAAGAGCATGCGTCGTTACACTGGCCCATACGTTATTCCCGTTGTCATGTCTTTTGAGATACACTCGTCCTTTTCTGCCAGCGAGCCAGTCACGTCTCCATGCCTTCAGGTAACCCAATGACTGTAACATATTGAGGAGACGTTCGTGGAGTAGCTTGTCCAAGGTGTTCTAAAAGCCTCGCTGGATAACATCACCAGGGACACGGCTATCCCAGTGCTCATGTATACCAAGGGAGGAGTCGAGCACGTTGTTGATGCACGAACACACGTTGCTGAAACCCTGCTGGGCGTTGGGGATGATGTTGTTCTCCTCTGGGAACTTAATTTTGTCTTATATAATTATGGAGAGAAGTGAAGGATTTATATGAATAGACAGAGAGAGAGAGAAGAAAGAGAGAGAGCGAGACCCACTCACCTTCCCTCCATTTCGGTCTTCTCGTCTCCCCTAAGCTGAGGTGTTGAATACCCTTCCCATTCCCATCCTTTCATTGCCTCCCTTCCCTCCTCCCTCCTCCCTTCTTTTCTCCCTCCTTTCCTCCTCTTCGCCTCCATTTTCTCCCTTTTTTCCCTTCCTTTGACGTTTTCTTTACAGGGATTACCGGGGCGGAGGGAACCAGTGTGACGGGTGATTTAGCTTAGTACCCCCCCACCCCTCTCTCTCTCTCTCTCTCTCTCCCCCCTTGTGCAATGTTGCGTATCATTTCATTTGTAGTATTTCTTTATTTTTTTACCTCTATTTCGATCTGTATTTTTTTCATCTGTTCCTCTTTCATTCCTTTCTATATATATCTTGTTTTTTTTTTTCTGTTTGTTGTGTTATCTGTGTTCCCATCTCTCTTCCAATCATTTTTTTTCATTTATTTTTCATTTCTTTCTTTCTCCTTTTGTTTCTTTGTTTCTGTTTTTTACTTTTCCCAGTTATATTTTTTCCTGTTTTCTCTATTTTCATTTTTACTTTTTTTCATATTTTCTTTCATTCTCTTTTTTTATTTATTCCTGTTCTGTGCATAGTTATTTTTCTTTCAGTTTTATCTCTCCATCTACGTTTCTCTTTTTTACTTTCTCTCTTTCTCTATCTCTTTCTTTCATTCTTTCTCTTTCTTTCTTTCTCTTTCTGTCTTTCTCTCTCTCTCTCTCTCTCTCTCTCTCTCTCTCTCTCTCTCTCTCTCTCTCTCTCTCTCTCTCTCTCTCTCTCTCTCTCTCTCTCTCTCTCTCTCTCTCTCTCTCTCTCTCTCTCTCATAACACAATTAACAGGCTCAGGATTAACTTCCACTCTCACTTTTTTCCTTTATTCGTCCAGGTGTAACGAGGGCAGACTTTTCTAATTGGGAAGGTCACCTGTTTTTTTTTCTGATTAAATGAAAAAATAATGAGTCTGATGTATGTTTTTTGTTTTCGTTTTCTTTCATTCTACTTCTTCATCTCTGTAATATGCTTTCTTTGTCTCTCTCTCTCTCTCTCTCTCTCTCTCTCTCTCTCTCTCTCTCTCTCTCTCTCTCTCTCTCTCTCTCTCTCTCTCTCTCTTTTTCGCACTGTGTAAATTGATTTCTTTATCGGCTTTAAGGTAAAAAATTGAAACTATATTTTTTTCTTCCTTTTCATCATTTTTTTTCGTCCTGTCTTCCTGTCTTCCTAAACCTTACCTTCCTATATATAAATTGTCTTCCTTTCTTCCTACCTTCATATACGAGTCTTTTCTTCCTCCTTTTTTGCTTTCATTTGTGTTAATTCCTTTCATCTATACATTTAAACTTTTTCTTTCTTTTTTCTCTTCCTCCTTTTTCTTCTCCTTCTCTTCCTCTTCCTCTTCTTCCCCTTCTTTTTTTCTGCCTTTTTGCTCTCATTTTTCTCTTTTTTTTCACCTATTCATTTAAACTTTCTCTCTTATTCTCTTCCTCCTCCTCCTCCTCCTCCTCCTCCTCCTCCTCCTCCTCTAACATTCTTCTTTTACCATCACTCACGTCCGATCGTCTTTAAAAAATGAACGAGTCTCCCCTTCCACTTTAAGCCATAACGGAGGCAAAAATACAAATTGCCTTGCTTTCTCTTCCTCCTCCTCCGCCTCCTCTTCCTTCTCCTCCTCCTCCTTTTCCTTCTCCTTCTCCTCCTTATCTTCTTTTCCTACTTTCAACGCCTTAAGGTTTTTTGTTGAATGAATATTAAAATGACTTCAAATGCTACGACTTTGCCCAGAGAGAGAGAATAACGCTAACGAAGAGGCGATGGTCGGGTGGACAGCGAGCGAACGTTGTGATTCTGGATTTAGTCTCTAGTCGTCCAACCAACAACCGGACACTTTAAACCAGCGCTGAGTGGTCGAAGGTTACCCACATGTCAGTTTATCCTCCAATCAACCCTATTTGTGCCGAGAGAGAGGAGCACTATAGCCTGTTCACTTAAGTCCGACCCAAGCTGACAACATAAGCCTGAGCGTGTTTGCAAGCTGAGTGCTGATTGGCTACTGCTGTGGCTTCCAAGTATTTTTTAACCTCTGTTTGTGTTTATCTCACGCAGCACTTTCTGTTAATCTGCGCTGTGCTTACGAACACGCTTAGGTTTATGTTGTCAGCTGGGGTCAAACTCAAGTGAACAGACTATAGGCGGTCGCACAGTCTAGGCAAGCCTCACTATAAAAAAAGGTTCGCCCGCGCCAGTAACGAGTTGGGGCCGACCAGTGTTAAGCTACCCACACACACGCAGAGGACTGGCATCTCGATTCTGTGAGGACAATCATTTGTGGACTTGTCTTAATTCTCGGCATCATAGACCAGACCCCACACACTGAAGATTGTCGTTAAGGATTGGCATGAGGACAGACATCAAGGCGCCAGTCGTCTGCGTGTGTGGTGTTAACGGTGGGTTACGTCGCCCACAGCCTAGTCCTGATGATTCTCTCTCTCTCTCTCTCTCTCTCTCTCTCTCTCTCTCTCTCTCTCTCTCTCTCTCTCTCTCTCTCTCTCTCTCTCTCTCTCTCTCTCTCTCTCTCACACACACACACACACACACACACACTTTTTACGTCAATCCCATTAGGCCGCTGCCACACAGGGAGCGAGAAAGCGAGCGAGAGCGGCAAGGCCAGTTTCTGTGGCCACAGGAAAGGCGAGGCGAGGCGAGGCGAGGCGAGGGTTGTCATGGCAACGCGACCCGCAGAACCTATAACAGCAACACTACATAGTACAACCCCCTCGCACCCGCCCCCGTGGGCACACATGAGGGATGAGGTAAAACGTTTTTATAAACAGTTCCGTGCTTTACTTCTTTGGCGTTTTATGAAAAATCTGTATACACCATCGTGTTCAGGAGGCTTCTCTCTATAAGATGGAATTGTTTATTTTAGTATTCATCTCATTTTCTGTTTTATTGAGTTTTCACAAACCTATTCGAGTTCTCCAATCACCGCTGCGTTTAACGGTGTTAATTAACCAAAATGTCCTATCTCGTGTAGGAGCGGAGTTACGGCAAATTATATCGAAGCATGTCTGTGATATCACTCCTGACCGAGCGATCCATCTCGTGGCCTCAAGCGACTGGCGCGAGCCGTCCCCTACACGCAGACGATTGGGTGACGCCAATCCTTTCCCGGCCTCACGTGGATTTATAACCAGAGGTTATAATTCCATGAGGCCGAATAATTCCACCTGACGATTGGAATCAAGAGCCCACACACGGTGAGGATTTTGTGGGGATTGGCCTCTTGATGCCAATCCCCACAGCATCGTGACGCCAATCCTCTGCGTGTGTGGGCAACTTTGCCCTTCCAGACAGCCTAACAGCGCTCTGGGACTCCCTAAAGGCTACTTCACCCCTTCCCTTTACTTTCTCTCTCTCTCTCTCTCTCTCTCTCTCTCTCTCTCTCTCTCTCTCTCTCTCTCTCTCTCTCTCTCTCTCTCTCTCTCTCTCTCTCTCTCTCTCTCTCTCTCTCTCTCTCTTTTAATTAAAGTGAATTATTGCATATTGTTTCATTCTTTCCTTCGCTTTTTCAGTTTCCTTCTATATGTTACCCTTTTCATCTCTTTCTTTCTTTCTTGCTTTCTTTCAATCCTCCCTTCCTTCCTTCTTTCATTCATTCATTCTTTTTATCTTTGTCTCTCATTCTGTCTGTGTTTCTTTTCTTGTTTTCTTTCTTACTTCTCTCTCTCTCTCTCTCTCTCTCTCTCTCTCTCTCTCTCTCTCTCTCTCTCTCTCTCTCTCTCTCTCTCTCTCTCTCTCTCTCTCTCTCTCTCTCTCTCTCTCTCTCTCTCTCTCTCTCTCTCTCTCTCTCTCTCTCTCTCTCGCTCAGGTAACGAAGGTGAGTGCGGCGATAATTACCGTCACTGCCAATTACCTGTGCACGCGGGAAGGGGAGGCTCATTGGGCGGCGCCTCCACCAATCAAATTACCCGGATAATCGTTCCTTTCTCCTGATTGGTCCCTGTCTGCCCCAATAGCGTGCCTTGTTGCTGCCTTCGGGAGGGCGCGGGAAGGGGATGGAAGGGTTGTGAATAGATGAAGGGACGTAATGGCTTGGAGATGGAAGGGTAAGGAGAGGAAGGGAGGGAAGATGAAAGAAGAGAAGGGGAAATAATGGAAATGGAGGGAAAGGAAGAAGGAGATGGATGGAGGGGTTGGGAGGGGCCGGTGAAGTAGGTAATGGAAGGGAGGAAGGGTTTTGAGATGGAAGGGTAGGGAGAGGAAGGGAGGGAAAAGGAAAGGAAAGCAAGGAAAGAGGAGAGGAGGTGATAGAAATGGAAGGGAAGGAATGAGGAAGGGAGGGAGGGAGGGAATAGTTCAAAGATGATGGGAAGGGTAAGGATAAAAAGGAAGAGGGAGGGAAAGGATGGTAAGAGGAGAGGAAGTTATGGAAATGGGAGGGAAGGGAGGAGGGAGGTAAGGAAGAGATCGAAGAGGATGGGAAGGGTAGGAAGAAGGAGGGAAGGGGTGACAAAGTGAATGGAAATGGATGGAAGAGTAAGGAGTTCATCGATTTGGAAGTTAAGAGGAAAGGAAGAGCTGGGGAGAGAGTGGGAGGGATTGAGGGAGGAAGAAAGGGGTGAGGGAGGCTGTTTTTTCCCCCTCACACCCCATCCCAACCTCTCCCTTTCCTCTAACCTTCCTACTCGATAAACTCCTTAATCATTCAACCTCCTCCATTCCCTAATCATCCCTTCCCTCCTCCTTCCTGCCCTTGTCATCCTTTTCGAACTCCTTCCTTCCTCCCTTCTCCCTTCCCTTCCATTTCCATAGTTTCCTCTTTCTTCACTTGCTGTTTTTTCCTCCTCCCTCCCTTCCTCTCCTTACACCTTCATTTCCAATCCCTTCCTTCACTTCATCACCCACTTCATTTCCACTCCCAATCCTTCCATCCCTTCTCCCTTTTCATATGTAAGCATCCCTTTTGATATTCTACCGTTGTTTTTATGCTGACTGCTCCTTTGAAATTGCTAACTACATGCCCCTCCCCCTCCCTTGGCACCGCTGCACAAGATCTTTTACTCTCGTCCACTTCCATGCTGTCCGATTTTCTAATGCAAGAGTTAACCAGCGTCTTCATTCTTTCATCTCTCTCATTTGCAAACTTTCAAGCACCTTCATGCTCTCCAATTTCCTAATGCAAGAGTTAACCAGCGTCTTCATTCTTTCATCTCTCTCATTTGCAAACTTTCAAGCACCTTCATGCTCTCCAATTTCCTAATGCAAGAGTTAACCAGCGTCTTCATTCTTTCATCTCTCTCATTGGTAAACTTTCGAGGACCCTCATGCTGTCCAATTTCCTAATGCAAGAGTTAACCAGCGTCTTCATTCTTTCATCTCTCTCATTGGTAAACTTTCGAGGACCCTCATGCTGTCCAATTTCCTAATGCAAGAGTTAACCAGCGTCTTCATTCTTTCATCTCTCTCATTGGTAAACTTTCGAGGACCCTCATGCTGTCCAATTTCCTAATGCAAGAGTTAACCAGCGTCTTCATTCTTTCATCTCTCTCATTGGTAAACTTTCGAGGACCCTCATGCTGTCCAATTTCCTAATGCAAGAGTTAACCAGCGTCTTTATTCTTTCATCGCTCTCACTGGTAAACTCTTGAGCATCCTTCCGTTGTCTTTAGTTCCCCCTCGCCACAACTTAAAGGCTTTCAAGGGAGGAGTATCAAGACATATTTCCAACTTGTTTTGAATACACTTTGAATCTTCTACTTTTCTTTGCGGGTGCAGTGCTTGGCGGGTTCTTTCTATGTACTTTTTCCACCTTGAACTGGTCCCTTTGATGTGAGAAATAAGAATAAAATAACTCGCTCTCCTTCCAGCGCCTCTTGAGTCTTGAGTTTTCGCCTTTGAGCTGCTTTCTTTACAATAAAAAATTCTTCTCTCAGGCGTCTGGTGGAACGAGTGGAGACGATGAAGGGACGGGTCCAGGGCAACGGGAACAGCAACTGCATCCTATGTGGGGAGAGTCTGCCTGTCCTGCGCACCTCCAGCCACGCCTGCGCCGACTGCAACAAGGTAAAGAGAGGAAGGGGAGATCAAGGAGGAAGGGAGATCAAGGGAGGAAGAGGAGGAGAAAGGGAAAGAAAGGGAGGGGAAGGAGGAAGGGAGGGAGGGAGGGAAGAGGATGAAAAAAGAAAGGATATAAAGGAGAGGAAGGAAGAAAGAAAGGAGGGAAGGATGGAAGGATAAGAAGGAAGAAACTAAAGAAGAATGAAGAATGAAGGAAGATAGTATGGAGCAGAGGAAGGAAGGATGAAAAATGGAAGGGATGAAAGAGAGAAAGTTTAAGGAAGTGTGTGTGTGTGTGTGTGTGTGTGTGTGTGTGTGTGTGTGTGTGTGTGTGTGTGTGTGTGTGTGTGTCCTTCCTTCCTTCCTTTATGTGTGTCTTCCTTCTTTTCTTACAATTATTTTTTCCTTCTTTTCAATCCATCATTTCTTTCTTCCTTCCTTTCTTTCCATTCTTCCTTCTTTTCATTCATCCTTCTCTCATTCCTTCCTTCCTTTCTGTCATTCTTCCTTTCTCCGTCCCTTCCTATCATTCTTTATTTTTTCTTAGTTTCTTCCTTCATTTCTTCAGCTTTTCCTTTCTTCCTTCCTTCCTTCATCTCTTCCTATCTTTCTCTGTTCCTTCCTATCTCCCTTCTCTTTCTTCCTTTTCTTCCTTTCTTTCATGTTTCATCTCTTCTTCCTTTCTTCCCTCCCTCTCTCCCTTCCTTCCCTCCTACCATTCTTCCTTCCTTCCTTCCTCCCATTAAATCATCCATATATCCTTACCTACCACACAACGAACCCCTTTCCCTTACGCTCCCTTTCCTCCCATCCCCTTCCCTCCCTCCCTCCCTCCCTTTCCTTCCTTCCCTCCCTTTCCTTCCTTCCCTCCCTTCCCTTCCTTCCCTCCCTTCCTTCCTCACCTTTGATCCCGAAAACTGGAAACCCTCTAAACGTGATCATCAAAGGACGGAAATGATTCGTTTGTTTCAGGTTTTTTCCCCTCGCTCGCCCGTTTCATATTTCATTTTCCATGTTTTTTTGTTAAGGTTCGTTTTATTATTTTTATTTTTGGGTTTTTCATTTTTTTCGTCTTTCCTTATCTTTCCTTTTTCTGCTCTCTCCTGGTTGTTTGTTTTGTTTGTTTTTGTTACTGTTTTTATTTGTATGTTGTAGTAGTAGTAGTAGTAGTAGGAGGAGGAGGAGGAGGAGATATAATAGTAGTTGTAATAGTAATAGCATTTTTTTTTATATATTTCTCTCTCTCTCTCTCTCTCTCTCTCTCTCTCTCTCTCTCTCTCTCTCTCTCTCTCTCTCTCTCTCTCTCTCTCTCTCTCTCTCTCTCTCTCTCTCTCTCTCTCTCTCTCTCTCTCTCTCTCCTTATTTTTCCAAGCCACGGAAGATAACAATTCCTCCTCCTCCTCCTCCTCCTCCTCCTCCTCCTCTTCCTCCTCCTCCTCTTCCTCCTCCTCTCCCTTCCCTCCCTCCTCCTCCTCCCTCCCCTCCTTTCTTGACCTCATATATACCGTGATTTACTCCCCATATATCCCCTTCCCTCCTCCCCTTCCTTCCTCCCCTTCCCACTTCCCCTTCCTTTTTCCCCTTCCCTCCTCCCCTTCCTTCTTCCCCTTCCCTCCTCCCCTTCCTTCTTCCCCTTTCTTCTTCCCCTTCCCTCCTCCCCTTTTTCTTACCTCCCACTTATCTTTCCCCTTTCCTTATATTCCTCCCTCCCCTTCCTTCCCCATCCCTTCCCCTTCTCCTCTTCCCTCCTCCCCTTCGTCTTACCTCCCACTTTCCTTCCCCTCCTTCCTCACCTCCCCTCCATTCCCCTCTCTCCTTTCTTCCCCTTCCTCTTCCCCTTCTCTCCTCCCCTTCACTATCTTTCCCTCATGTACCCTTCTCTCTCACTCCTCTCTTTCCTCTCCCCTTCTCCCTTTCCTCCTCCTCCCCTTCTCCTTTCTTCTCCCCCCTCTCCTCCTCTCCCTTCCTCCTCCTCCTCCTCCTCCTCCTCCTCCTTCCTCTCTTTCCAACGTAAACAGAATTCTGACCTTATTTTCTCCCTGTCTCCTCCTCCTCCTCCTCCTCCTCCTCCTCCTCTTACCTTACATATATTTGCCTTCCTCTTCCTCTTCCTCTTCTCTTCTTAGCTCATTACCTCTTCATCCACTCCCTCCACCTCCCTTCCCTCCTCCTCTTCTTCTCCACTTTCTTCCACATTTCCCTTCCTTCTTTTCCTCCACTTTAGTACCATTTCTCCCTTTCTCTCCACCTCCTTACCCCTCCACCTCCCCATCTTTCCTCCCTTCCCTCCCTTCCTCTACCTCTTCATTTTCTCACTCTTTCTTCTTTCCTCCCTTCTCCTCCACTTCCCTCCCTTTCCTCCATTATTTTCCTCCCCTTTCCTACCATTTCCTACTTCCCCTTCCACAACTTTTCCCTTCCACATCCAATTAATGTATCTTCGTTCCACTTCTTTTCCTCTCCACCTCCCCTCCTCCCCTTTCTTCCCCTTTTCGTCTCTCCCCTTCCTTCCTATCTCCATTTCTTCTCTCCTTCCCTCCACTTATCTTCCCTCTTCCACCCCTTTCCTCCACCTTCCTCTCACTCTGCTCCCTTCCCATTTTTCCTCTCTCCCCTTCCTTTCCTCCATTATTCTTTCCTCTTCCACTCCCTCCCCCTCCATTCCCTCCTTCCCAGCACCTCCCCCTCCATTTCCTCCCATTCCATCCCTCCCCCTCCACCCCCTCCCTTCCTCCCTTTTCCACTACACTGATGTTTTAATCCACTTTTACTCTCTGGGGTTTAATAATAACTCTCTCTCTCTCTCTCTCTCTCTCTCTCTCTCTCTCTCTCTCTCTCTCTCTCTCTCTCTCTCTCTCTCTCTCTCTCTCTCTCTCTCTCTCTCTCTCTCTCTCTCTCTCTCTCTCTCTCTCTCTCTCTCTCTCTCTCTCTCTCTCTCTCTCTCTCTCTCTCTCTCTCTCTCTCTCTCTCTCTCTCTCTCATTCACTCCTTTCCATTCACTCCTTCTCATTCACTCCCTCCCACTTTTCCACTCCACATCCACCCCCTTCCACTCACTCTTTCACACCATGTCCACTCCCTCCCATTCACTCCCTCCCACTCCCATTCACTCCCTCCCACTCCCATTCACTCCCTCCCACTCCCATTCACTCCTCCACTCCCTCCCATTCACTCCTTCCCTCTCCCTCCCATTCACTCCGTCCCTCTCCCTCCCACTCACTCCCTCACTCCACATCCCCAGCGAGTGTGCAGTAAGTGCGGAGTGGACACGGTCAGCCCAACAGGGGAAAAGATGTGGCTGTGTAAGATTTGCGGCGAGACGAGGGAGGTGTGGAAGAGATCTGGCGCCTGGTTCTTCCGCGGCCTGCCCAAGTACGTTTTGCCAACCACATCCCACTCCGCCCCGGGCTCCACCACCACCAGCAAGCGGAGAGCACCCCCCCGCCGAGCACATACTCTGGGGGTGAAAGGTAAGGGGTGAGGGTGGCTGAGTGGGGTGTGAGGTGAGGGTGGGGGATGTGGGGTGTGGGGTGAGTGACCGGGTGATGTGAGAATGGGGTGAGAGAGTGTGGGTGAGGTGTGTGTGTGTGTGTGTGTGTGTGTTTACAGCAGTGGAGACAGTGCAAGGGCTTAAAAAAAAAAAATGAAAAAAAAAGCCCGCTACTTACTGCTCCTGTGTGTGTGTGGGTGGGGGGGGGGGGGTATGGTAGGGGTGTGAGGGAAATGTGAAGGGGAGTAGAAGGAGGGGGGAGGGTATGTGAGTGTGTGTGGAGGTGTTTGTTTGTTTGTGTGTGTGTGTGTTTTTCCTCCTCTTTTTCCTCTTTCTCCCTCACTTCTCTCCCTTCTTTCCTCCTCTTCTCCTGTACTGTTTTCCCCTTTCTTCTCCTTTCTCTTTCTCTCTCTCTCTATTTTCCTCTCTTTCTGCTATTTTCATTTCCTCCTTTCCCCTCCCTTATCTCCCTCTTTTCCTCTTTTCATTTTTTCCTGTATATTATTTTCCCTTCCTTCTTTTCTTTTCTCCCTTATCCTATTTCTTCAATTTTCCTTTTCCCCTTTCCCTTCCCATCTATTCCTCTTTTCCTCTCTTCCTTTCTCTCTTATATTCTGCTTTCCTTCTTTGTCTCCCTTTCCTTGCCATCCTCTCCTACTGTTTTCCTTTCTTCCTTTTCCCTTTTCTCCTTGTGTTCCTTTTTCCTTCCTTTTTCCCTTCTCTCTTTCCTTTCTCTTTCTTCTCCTTTTTCCTTTTCTCCTTTTTTTTCCTCCTTCCTTTCTTCCTTCCTTTCTTTCCTTCCTTCCTCCTTCCTTCATCCTTTTCCTCCTTCCTTTTTTCCTTCCTTTCTTTTCCTTCCTTCCTCCTTCCTTCATCCTTTCCTCCCTTCCTTCTTCCTTCCTTTCCCCTTCCTTCATCCTTTCCTCCTTCCTTTCTTCCTTTCTTTCCTTTCCTTCTTCCTTCCTTTCTCCTTTCCTCCCATCCTTTCTTCCTTCCTTTCTTTTTCCCTTCCTTCCTCCCTTCCTTCATCCTTTCCTCCCTTCCTTTCTTCCTTCCTTTCTTTTTCCCTTCCTTCCTCCCTTCCTTCATCCTTTCCTCCCTTCCTTTCTTCCTTCCTTTCTTTTTCCCTTCCTTCCTCCCTTCCTTCATCCTTTCCTCCCTTCCTTTCTTCCTTCCTTTCTTTTTCCCTTCCTTCCTCCCTTCCTTCATCCTTTCCTCCCTTCCTTTCTTCCTTCCTTTCTTTTTCCCTTCCTTCCTCCCTTCCTTCATCCTTTCCTCCCTTCCTTTCTTCCTTCCTTTCTTTTTCCCTTCCTTCCTCCCTTCCTTCATCCTTTCCTCCCTTCCTCGCTTCCCACCCTCCCTCCTCCTTATCTTCCTCCATTCCTTCCGTCCTCCATCCGTTCCCTCTTAACCTAATCTAATACAAGTCTCAACAAATGAATTACCAAGCAACGAGAGAGACAGCGCGTAGTAGTGTCTGGAGCCTCGTAAAGGAGTCGAGAGTTAAGCCTTAAAGGTCCTTATTCTCAGACGCTTTGGGCACACAACAGATATTTCCAAAGGCTACTGAGAGGACTAGTTTGATTCACATGAGTGTTTTTTTACATTCATGGTGTAGCGGGCTTTTTTTTTCATTACTTTCTTTTCTTTTTTTTGCCCTTGAGCTGTCTCCTCTGCTGTAAAAAAAAGAAGCCTCGTTTAAACTATCACGAGGCTCATAGTGCTGCCCTTGGAAATACTAACACAGCCTCTAGGAAAGCCTTATCAAATGTGTGTGTGTGTGTGTGTGTGTGTGTGTGTGTGTGTGTGTGTGTGTGTGTGTGTGTGTGTGACCTGAAACACGCGAACCACCGTAAAAAAGCATACAACAAAGCCAACATTATGCTCGGGTTCATAGCGAGGAACTTCGAGTGTAAAACGCCAGACGTGATGCTATCCTTGTATAATTCCATGGTAAGACCGCACCTCGAGTATGCAGTACAGTTCTGGTCTCCTAATTACAGAAAGGACATTGATTTACTGGAAAGGATTCAACGACGCGCCACGAAGATGATTCCAACCTTAAGGGCTCAACCGTACGAGGAGCGACTCAAGCGACTCAATCTCTTTACATTGGAGAAAAGACGCCTACGAGGGGATATGATTCAAGTCTTCAAGTATCTGAAAAAATTCAATAACGTTGATTACTCCAAATTCTTTGAACTGCAAACCAACCTAAGAACTAGAAATAACGGTTTACCCATTCAGTCGAGTCGATGTAACACAGACATTGGAAGGAGTTTCTTTTCAAACCGAGTCATCCGTCACTGGAACAATCTTCCCTCAGAAGTAGTCAATGCGAATACCATCAACTCCTTCAAATATGGAATCGACCGTCACTTCGCTGCGTCGGGAGTAAATTGAATATTGAGGTGCTTTCATCTGCTCCTCAATGTCGAAGTGCTTTCATCTGCTCCTCAATGTCGAAGTGCTTTCATCTGCTCCTCAATGTCGAAGTGCTTTCATCTGCTCCTCAATGTCGAAGTGCTTTCATCTGCTCCTCGATGTCGAAGTGCTTTCTGTTGCCTGCTCCTCAATGTCCATGTGCTTTCATCTGCTCCTCGATGTCAAGTTCTTTCATCTGCTCCTCGATGTCAGTGCTTTCATCTGCTCCTCCTGTCAGGCAAATTAATTCACAAAAGGCAACCTCTCCATGCCATGAGCCAGGCTTTCTGGCCTGCATTTCCATGTTTTGTATCCTGTTTTCGATTCCTCCTTTCTCTTCTTTCCATCTCTATACTGTTTTCCTTCCCTCTTTTCCCTACCCTTCTTTTTCCTCCTCTTTTCTTCCTTTTCCTATTTACTGATTTCTCTTCTTTCTTTCCCTCTTTCTTGTTACTGTCTTCGTTTCCTCCTTTCTCTTTCCATCTCCTTACTGTCTTCCTTCCCTCTTTTCCCTACCCTTCTTTTTCCTCCTCTTTTCTTCCTTTTCCTATTTACCGATTTCCCTTCTTTCTTTCCCTCTTTCCCACTTTCTTCGTTTCCTCCTTTCTCTTCTTTCCATCTCTATACTGTTTCCCTTTCCTCTTGTCCCTATCCCTTCTTTTCGTCTCCTTCCTTTTCTGTGTCGTGCGAGGGTGTGTTCTGGAGAGGACTGGAGAAAGAAGGATGCTGGAGGGGTGTGGATGAGTGTGTGTGTGTGTGTGTGTGTGTGTGTGTGTGTGTGTGTGTATACTGGCAATATCTACCTTTTTATTTATTTTTCAGTTTGTGTTCAGAGCAAAATTGTGATACTGTTTTTTTTTCTATTTCTTTATGTGGTTTTGTTAATAGCACTGTCTGAAAAAAGTACTGGAATGAATGTTAACGATAAGAACAATGATAACAATGACTAAAAATCATCATCATCATTATCATCATCATCATCAAAAGACACTAATGATAAAACAGATATTGATAGAAATTGAAGAGAAGATGAGCAAATAGAACGAAGAGAAAGTAGAACAAAGAAGGGAAAAGGAAAAATCTTGATAAAAATGAAGAAGAAAGAAAAATGGTTAAGAGAGATGAGGCAGCGATAAGGGAAGAGGAGGAGGAGGAGGAGGAGGAGGAGGAGGAGGAGGCGGAGGAGGAGGAGAATTGGATAGAGGAAAGTGACTGTGAAGTGTCAAGTGCAGTTAGGGAGAGAGAGAGAGAGAGAGAGAGAGAGAGAGAGAGAAATAGAAAATTAATGTGTCTGTTATGCCTTGCTCTCTCTCTCTCTCTCTCTCTCTCTCTCTCTCTCTCTCTCTCTCTCTCTCTCTCTCTCTCTCTCTCTCTCTCTCTCTCTCTCTCTCTCTCTCTCTCTCTCTCTATTGACTTCTTTCACTTTCTTCTTTCCTTCTTTCTTTTTACTGTTTTCGTTTCCTCCTTTCGTTACTCTTCTTTCCATCTCTATTTTATTTGTTTCCCTCTCCTTTCCCAACCCTTCTTTTCCTTTCTTTCTCTTCCTTTTTCTGCATTGTGATTTCCCCATTCCTTCCTCCCTTTCTTTCTCCTTTTTTTCCTCTCCTGCCTTCCTTCCTTCCTCGCTTCCTTCCAATCTTCCTTTCTCCCTTTTTCCCATCCTGTCCTCGGCTCCTTCCTCCCTTTATTCCTCTCTTTCTGCCTTCCTTCGTACCTCGCTCCCTTTCAATCTTCCTTTCTCCCTTTCGTCCTCCCTTCCTCGGCTCCTTCCTCCCTTTCTTCCTTTCTTCCTGCTTTCCTTCGTATCTCGCTTCCTTTCAATCTTCCTTTCTCCCTTTCGTCCTCCCTTCCTCGGCTCCTTCCTCCCTTTCTTTCTCTCTCCCTGCTTTCCTTCGTACCTCGCTTCCTTTCAATCTTCCTCTCTCCCTTTCTTTCTCTCTCCCTCGGCTCCTTCCTCCCTCCCTCCCTCCCTTCCTCACTTTCCCCATCTCTGTGCCGTGTCTTCGCCTCTTGGGATGACATTTAGAGACGTTTATTATGGCAGTGAACATGTAACACACACACACACACACACACCAAGCGTCCTGAGGTGTTGGCCGGCGCGTCACCTCGTCCCTCTTTGCTGGTGTTCGCGCCGGTGCCTTTTCCGTATTCGTGAGCTCTGTACCTGTTTTTTGTGTGTATTTTACTGTACTGGAAGCTGCTGAAAGACAAAAAAAAAAAAAACAATAAAAAAATAAAAAAATAATTGGGTATCAGGAAACTGATGAGGCGCTCACTGGAAGGGCCGTGTTCCCAGAGGCTTGCGGCTTTATCAACAACTTTTTCAAAGGCCAGAAAGGAAACTTGTCGGGTTCTCAAATGTTTTTTTTATTCACATTCATGGTGCAGAAGCCTTATCAGACTATCACCAGGCTCATAATGCTACACGGGGATATACAGACACAATTTTTTTTCTTTTTCTTTTTAACGTTCCTGCCTATGGCGCCGGTGGGCTTTCTTGGTGGGGCCTGGTGGTCAGCCCCAGCCTGTTATGGTGCAGGCAAGTGTTTATAGTAGCGCCATCTTGCTTGGCTCATGCTGCCCCC